>NC_041366.1:15908065-16110565 GCF_900634415.1 Cottoperca gobio | reverse complement strand
CTGGTATTATTATTGATATTGTTTATGTCCATATTCAAGTCAAGATTGGAATACACACTGTGCTTTCACAAAATAAATAAAAAAACTTTAAATTCAAAGTTAGTTAAATTCTTTTAAGGCCCTGTCACACATATCCGTATGGCAGAAACGTATGTTGGCGTATACGAAATATCAGCAATACGTTGATATAGATTAAGGGTAAGTTGTGATCGTTTGAAGGACGCAGACGATTCGCCGAACACGCCAGCCATACGGCCCTGTCACACAGCTCCGTATGGCAGAAACATATAAAAAATAGCCCAAAATTTGCGAATTCTGCGGATATGTGTGACAGGACCTTTATCAGTTGAAGCACATGCTTCACATTCATAGATGCAAATCATTTGCATTCAGTGAAATTCAAAGCACATACAATAAAGTAAAGGTCCCCTTTTTTTGTGCAGAGCCACTTCCTATTTTCTATTTCAACAGACAGTTGAATTGAAATGTCACAATTATTTTTGTTTCTCACCTGACCTCAAAGATCCTCTTTCCTCTGAACGCAATCTGGTCTGTGGGCAGTTCCTCCAGTACAAAGAGAGAAAACTTCAAGAATTGGAAATAAAGATTTAATAAACAATTGCCTCAGTTCAATGATTATATATATATATATATATACCAAGTATAATATAATATATATTAAGTAAAAGTACAAAAGTATCAGCATCAAAACATACTTAAAGTACAAAAGGCAAAAGTACTCATTCTGCACAAAGGCTCATTTAAGCAGAATATATATAAAATGATTGAATGATCATTATTGATGCATTAATGGGTTCATTACTTTAATGTTGCAGCAGATAAAGGATGAGCCTTTTCTTTTACAATTTATACTGCTGGATAGCTTGTGAATTTTACCAAGGGATCAATATTTATTTGTTATCTTAACCTATAATAATAATAATAATAATACATAATAAATGCATGTTTATTATATTTTGTATTATGAATCTGACTCTTTAAAGTAACATAAACCATCAGAATATTTGCCACTGAATTGTGGAGTAGATGTATAAAGTGTCAGGAAATGGAAATACTCAGGTAATGTACATCAAAGTTGTACTCAAGTGCAGAACTGTACTTAGTTAATGTCCACCACTGGCCATAATAGGCCTATGTCCTGAGAACGAGGGTTAAAGACCATACACCTGATTTAGCACTATATTTCAGAAAAAGATGATGGATGGCATTGAAAGTCTGTGTGACCTCCTGCCTGGGCCTGCTAGTACTGCCAAACTCTGCAAAGACGAGGTGGAGAAGATGTTTCCAGTGATCATCAGCTTCATTGCTGGTGGTGTGGTAAGTAGCCTATTGGTTTAATTGTCTGGATAAAGTTTCCTAGAATAATATCAGGAGTAAAACAGTGAGAGTGTGTTCTGTAGACTTTGCCGTCATGTTTCTGATGCTGAAGTTAGGTCTATTTTCTTTCACATCTTTTTTTCTGTAGAAACCAGCGGAGCTATGCAAAATCATTGGTCTCTGTGCCGCCCGTGACAACCAAGAGAAGATGCTCAGCTATTTTGTCAAGGAGGCCCTTCAGGTAGCTGTGACAAGTACAAATGTCAGTAATGTGCAAGTTAGAGGGACACATTAGAAAATAATAACATATGTGGACCGGCTTTTCTTCCTCTGCTGTTTGTTTCAATCAGGTGCAGCCCAAAGCAACATGTTCCTTCTGCCTTTTTCTCATCAAGACTTTGGAGGACTTGCTCCCTAAAGAAAGGACTGAGGTGAGTCACGTTCATGCAGTGAAGGAACATATATGCACATGCCAAAATACAATATCTCTTTGTCCTGCACACCCACTCAAAAATGTAAGTAGACACCTGAATGCCTTCATGCAGCACTGAAGACTTTTGTGCGTCTATTACATTTGCAGGATGCTGTGATCAAGCTGCTGAAGGAGATTTGTCATATTTTGCCAGCCTCCTACAGAGATCAGTGCCAGGCCACCATTGGCAAGTTTAGCAAGACGGTGCTGGAGGCAATCGTGGGCTACGCCACCCCTCAGCACGTCTGTGTTCTCCTCCAAATGTGCAATGGGCAGGAGGCTCCTCTTGTCGGTCAGTCTGACTCTCCTTCAGTGATGTGTGCAGGGCTTCATCTTCAAGCTGATTTCAACTTGTCATGTCAGGAAAATCACAGGTGTAACTAATAACATTAAAGATTGCCCTGTTAAATGTTTAATATGATCAACAACAAAAAAAAGATGGAGTTTTGTAGAGTCAGGAAGTAGCGTAGGGTCATAGGAGTTGTTAGCTTTTCCCGGATAGGATTACTTGTTGAGGAGGTTTTAAACAGGAGCCAAATTATCTGCAGGTCTCAAAACACACCTGGTAAACACCGATTGAAGCATTTTGCTCAAAAAAGGGGATACGACGCCATAACAGGGGACCAAATTAAACTTTGATCAAAATAACAGATTTCTCTGGGTTTAAAAATTGTTGGAAACATTTGGGATAATGCAAGTACATAACCCAACATATATAAAACATAAGTTTAGTCGTTTTTAGACTTGGTAATTTGGAAATGTTATATTATACCTTAAGGTTATCCCAGTAGTCAACCATGCCAGTGGGCAAGCAGGAACAACTCGAAGGCCCCCGAATTTATTCACCTGAATGCATCGGTCACTAGTGTTAGTTACACCTGTTTGACAACTGAAAATAGCCATTGTGAAATAAGTTATTTTCAATTTACACTTGTATAAAACTGACGGATGATTCAACTATTAAAGTTAATGTATTTTCTGTCTATCAACAAATCAATTATGATTCAAACGACACATTTTTCTCTCCCTCAGACCCATGCACTTTGACAACCTACAGGTGCAGAGACATGAAGACTGCCCTCAAATGTGAAGTAAGTAAAAGACTTGCAAGTTGTAAACCTGTTTAGCTTCTGAATGCAAAGTAGTGATCACATTTGCATTTTGTCTACTCCATGCAGACTGTGTTTTACTGTCAGAAATTTGCCTGGAAGCCTTACTACGCACTTTAAATGTTAAGGTAAGTGGAATTTAATAAGAATTTAAATCCGAGAAACACACAAGGGAAAATAAAATCACTCCAAATTTCTCTTTTCAGAGTGGGACTAATCTCCGTGGCCCCATGGACGACCCAGATCTTTCAACCGCAAACTGCAAATATTTCTCTTACCGCTCGACACCTGAGGAATTTCAGACACCGATTAGATATCTTTTTTTCAGCACGATTTTTAATCATATAATTTTAAAATTTTGTGAAAACCAGGACTTAGTTTGCTAAAATACCATGGATCAAAGAGTTATTTGGCACTTAGTAGTAAAATAAATATGAAAGCTCACAAATATTCTGTATACTTGATAATTGATTTTTGTACTTACCGCTATTCTATATATAAACTTTAAATGGCTTACTCTGCTTTCAAGTTTCTTCTTGTCATCTGTCAGAAGCTCTCCGGAGAATTATCCGAATAAACTCCATTTAATAAACATCACTGGATCGGTCTTCTCTTCTGCCATTAAACAAGCATTTAAACATG
The DNA here is from genome assembly GCF_900634415.1 of Cottoperca gobio. NCBI lineage: Eukaryota > Metazoa > Chordata > Actinopteri > Perciformes > Bovichtidae > Cottoperca > Cottoperca gobio. The sequence continues at coordinate 16,107,004 of NC_041366.1, read as the reverse complement.
TTCAGATATATGTAATGTACAGTATATGAATTTGTTAAACACTATTCACATCAGCAACTCCTTTCACAGGTCTTAATCCAAAACCTGGTGATAGTTAAAGTCCATCTCTAATGGTAATAGTTTCTAAACCTGAACTTTAGTATTGGAGTTTCAAAGTGAAGTGAATGTTTTAAAAAACAAGAAGTCTATTACTATGAAAGCCGGATTAGAAACTTCTTATGGTCAATGAACTTGTATTCTTCCAGAGGAAGTGATTTTCTTTACAGCCTCTTTATACTTCATGTTTTACCACTTTTATTTCCATCTACAATATTCTGTAATTTGTTGTTGTAAGTTCAATTTAACACGTTATTAAAGGGTCATAACATTGAGTAAGGTTGGATTCAGAGTACAGTGTGACTTTAACATGGAATCCCATGACTTTGCTTTAAGATACAAAATGAATAGCCAAAAGCACAGCCAATGCGCACAAGGGGAGAGTGCAGTTTATTTTTAAAGGGTTTGAAAGAGGAACTCAACAAATCAGACTCGTCAGTATGAATTATTGAAGAGGGAGATTTTGCCACGTCAAGGTAGAAACTGGGGGCGGATTCAAAAAGGTAAGGAGTAGGATGTTTAGGGGCAGGGGATAAGGGCATTGCAGAAAATGAGAAAAGGCACTTTAACACATTCAGCAACTACACTGACAGATTAACTTCTAATATTAAAATGGATATATTACTCAACACCCCCCACAGCAGACCACGTAAACAGGATGGTTTCTCTGTACAACACCAACCAATCATTTGTCTCGTCTGTGGATGAGCTAGAGGATGCAAACTTTGTTAAAATAAATCTTTGGTTGAGTCCTTTCACTGGATTATCACTCAGACTAATCTAAAATGCTCTGACCACCTTTGTATGGCTCCTATCTGATGTACAGTGCACTCAAAGAACCACAAGATGGTGCCAGAGGAGCCAAACTAAATTTCAGTATTATAAATGACACAGTGCCACCTGGCTACATAATGAGGAATTGTTATACACACCAACTGCGCACACAGCTCAGACAAAATACCAACTGTGTTGATTTTAAAGCTGAATACAACCTGACCTCAGGCTTACAGCAGGCTTAGCCTTAATAACTATATTGTGAGGATACACATCCTGGAGCAAGTCAATGAGAAGGGCAACTGGGGGATCATTCGAAGGCATTTACTGTGTGTTCATGTCATCTTTGGGATCAAATCTGTCCAGGGTCCCTGCCACACATCTGGTCTCACTTTATCTGCATTTCCTCACTAAATTCTCATGAAAAGAACAAGGAGAGGGGCGACCTTGACAAACCCCGATTGTCTCAAAAACCAGACTTGTGCCACCCGTAACTCATGGGGGTTTAGAGTTAGAATGTTTTTTAAAAACAAATAAATAAATAAATAAATAAAAATAAAAACTTCGGCTGCAAGCTAAACATTCATTTTAGAACTACTCTACTGTAAATACAACATTGAAAATAGACACCTTTTCCACTTTTGGTAACTCTAAGAACCAATGTGCTGTGCAATTCCAGTGGAATATTCAAAATCCACAAACATAACATCAACATATTCTGATCCCATGTCCTCATGTGTACAAAACTAACTGCTGAGAAGACGAGAGCAGCAATACCATGTCTTACATTCACTTTGCCGACTGCGTTTGTGGCTGTACTCTTCATGTTCCCCCTTGCCAATTCACCTTTCACATTGTGAGCAGGTGAGACTGAAGGTGTCAAGGACCCTAATCATGTGCAATTGAGGGGAAAACAGAATTTAGATACAAAAACTTGTGGCACACATTACTCAGTTGCCCTTCCTTAGTGGTCAAAGTGGTCAAATGCCATTCAATAACTTATTTTAAGCACACTGTTGCCATGGGATAAAGGCAGTCCCTGCCCCGAGGCAACTGAGGTGGGTTTCTCTGTAGCTACACCCAGAGTCAGTCTCCAGCAGGGTGAGTACTGTACTATGCCTTTATGTTGGTCAGAAAACACATTTGACGCACTTAACATCATTTGGAACATTCACATGATATTTAAACCAAAAAATTTAAATTACAAAAAAAGGGAGTGATGTCATGGTGCAGTCCAACATAACCACAAGGTCCATTAGCAGCTTCTGACTTCTCTGTAATACGTCAGAAAGGAAATGGCCTGAAGGGACAGCACACCCGACAAGTGTTGGACTCCATTTGTGCCTTCAAAATTTTAAAAATAGATAAAAGTTTTTGCGATGCTAAACTGCCATTTACCAAACCCAGTTAGGTGAAATGACATTTTGCCATAAAAGAAATAAAGCAAGAGAGGATCCCAACCACTGATCACTTCTATGACTAAACTGCAGTGAGATTATCATATTAAAAGCTGAGTAATACCAGAAATGTCATGCGAAACACAATCAACTGGTAAATACCCATATGGTAGTTTTGGAAATCTGCTATAAATACAGTATTAATACATACTGCAGAGATTAAGTTAAGCTACTCTTTAGCAGTGTCAGGAAGTAGATGGCCATTAATCATACAAAAAAAATGATGTTAGCTGCCAGAATAAAGATGAATAAAAGCTGGCAGCAATGCTCAAATCTGTAAACAATTTATCCAACATGCTTGGTCAACTTTATATCTGCAATTTAAATACTATTGTTGAGAGATGTGTTTAATACTAACAGGTAGAGAAAATGGAATCTTATTATGATGAAGAGGCTGGGGGTGATGTGGCTGTGTGTGCGAGGAGGAAGAGGGGGTGGGAGGGGAGTGGACGGGCACACAGGTTTATCTGTAGTACACCTAATGGCCCGCTTGGAGATTAAAGGAGGGGGTTCAGAATTTCAGCATCTTGGGCACCTCCCATGAAAAGACATCACGACCAAAGTGCCCATAAGCTGCTGTGCGCTGGTAGATCGGTCTCTTCAGGTCAAGATCCCTGAGACAGAAATAAAATAATACATTTAAAGAAAACCTGAAGTATGTGTAAAATATGTTTAGTGGGGATTTTAACTGCACATTTGTCAGCTAAAATCTGAAATTAGACACCACAGGATACCTCACGATAACTCCTGGACGGAGATCAAAGTTCTTCTTCACAATTTCCAGCAGCTCCTTCTCGCTCTTCTGGGAGGTCCCGTAGTGGAAGATGGAGATGGAGAGTGGATGGGCAATTCCAATAGCATAGGATACCTAAACCAGAGGCAAACGTTGAGGCAGGAGAGACATTTTAAAAACTAGAAATCACTCAGCATATACTGCGGCAAGATTTTTTATTATTTGCATCTAAAAAAGAGAAAATATTAACAGGAACTAAGTGAAAAATAATGTGAAAAAAAGTTATCTGCAAGTTTTACCATTCCTACACGTCAGTACGGCAACAACTACATAATAGCTTATAAATCAGCAAATATGGCTACCGTAAGTAACAAGAGACGTCAGTGCAGAAAAGCAAAAGATGCGTTTCAGCTCATGGAATTGATTTCGTAGTTTGTCCACGTTGTAACTGTAAAAATAATTATATTGCTTAACAACCCAATCGTGTTTATGTCGTGTTGTGTGTTAATATAAAAAAAAAAAAAAATGTATGACCAAATTATTGTTATTTGATACAGTCATATATAGATTTGGGGCAAGGGATCACTTTAACTCACCTGGACCAACACACGCCTGCAGAGCCCAGCTTTCACCAGAGATTTGGCCACCCAGCGGGCAGCATAGGCAGCAGAGCGATCTACTTTTGTGTAGTCCTTCCCAGAAAAGGCTCCGCCTCCGTGGGCACCCCAACCGCCGTAAGTATCGACAATGATCTTACGACCCGTAAGACCAGCATCACCCTGCGGGAAGAAACGCAGGACTTTGAGGTTTATGTATGACTTTGACACTTTTTTTCTTGTGGGATTGTAGCATAAAAGGTGTGAATCCAATGTTTTTGTCTGGCAGGGTGGTCGCAGAGCTCTGAAAAAGACGCTGGGTGGATTGCTTTCTTTAATTAGGAACAAATATTTTAAAAAACGCTGCTGCTAAAAATAAAACGCTATAACAACATGCGTTCACTGAAATCCAAATTCCTGCCGAACTAAAGAGCTACAGAGTATAAAGATGTTCTTGTCTCACCTGCGGGCCTCCGATGACAAAGCGTCCCACTGGGCTGCAGGTGGTATACAGTTTCATCGTCGAGGTAGCCACTGGGAACCACCGCTTTCACCACCTGTTCCTTCAGACATCGGCACATCTCGTCCAAACTTATAGCCTCATCGTGCTGCACAGACACCACAACGGTGTGGACACGCAACGGCACCATGGCGCCTCGATCCCGTCTGTACTGAACAGTCACCTGAGGGGAAAAACAAACAAGCAAGGAAGAAGATAAGATAATAATACATTTATTTGCAGATTACATTTTGTATTATTAATCTGAATCAAAATTTAAGATGAAAAAACGTGCAAGCAGGCTGAAATTGAACCGTGCTGTTCTGTCTGGAGATGCGGTGAGTTAAACCAAGTAAGAGTAGAAGAGCATTAAGTAAGGAAAAACTCATTCTTTGTCCTACCTGAGTTTTGGAATCGGGTCGGAGCCACGGCAGCGCTCCATTTCGGCGCAAATCAGCCATCTTGGCATTGAGCTTGTGAGCCAGGACAATAGTGAGGGGCATGCACTCCTCAGTCTCATCAGTGGCATATCCAAACATCAGACCCTGCGAGAGGTGCAGTCACAAATCACAGCATAAATGGAGGTAAAAAATGGCATCACAAACTTCGTTACCACCATATTTTTGGCCACAGTTACCCAACTGTGGATCAAACACAAACATAAATCTATGAACCCTCCAACCTGGTCACCGGCTCCTACATCCTCTTCTTTTCGATCCAGGTGAACTCCCTGAGCAATGTCGGGGGACTGCTGCTCCAAAGCCACCAGCACATTGCAGGTTTTATAGTCAAAGCCTGTAGAAAAAAAAACAAGTGAGCCTCAGTCTCCCTCAGATATGCACTTTAATTAAAAAAATGTCAGAGGCTATACTTTTTCACTTTATTTACTTATTAAATATAGTCAATAAATAATTGATCATGTTTTATTATAGGTTAAGATAAAAAAAATATATATATATATAAAAAATGTGTAACATTCAATTATAATCAATATGAGTGTGAGAATACAGCCTCTGTAAACATCTAGGAGAAGGCCTGGATAATAGCATTAGGGAGGATGAGAGAGAAGAGTGAGTTTCTCAATTTAAGCTCATAAAGAAAGTAGATTTATGAGACCCTTAGTATATTGAGGATGAGATAAGAAGGCCAGGCGCCTGCTAAAATGACAGGACTAACTTCAACTAGAGAAAAAACCCAGAGACACAAGTTTAAAAGGACAGGACAGGCAAATTCCAGGTGATGAGTCAAAGGGCGTAATCCAGACTGTCAGGTTGATTTACCGGACTCGACACACACTTTGCAACCTTTTAGCCTTCAACCTTGGTTTTGTATGTGCATTTGGGTATAAGAGGGGGTTGAAGCAGTCCAGGGGTCAGTGCATCTCCGGGGATGTTCTCAGAGTTTGATTTTTGTACTTGTACATGAGATTAAACTCTATTGTATCTGACTTTGAACTTCTCCAGTGATCTTCTTTTTTCTGACAAGTATTACGTTAAAAAGACTGAGTTAGACTAGATTTACAACAGTTTAAATAAGTCAAAACTGGCCCGGAGGACAGATTTTATCCACGATAGTATGCAAAGCAGAATGAAAAAGAAACTTTTACTTTTGGTACTTTTATACATTTTGATGCTAATACTTTTACTTAAGTAACATTTTTAAATTAAGACTTTGGAAATCAGGACTTTTCTTGTAACATAGTATTTTTACACTATAGTATTGCTACTCTGCTTAAGTAAAAGATCTGAGTAGTTTGTCCACTACTGATTATTAATCACAATGTTTTATAAAGCAATGTGGGATAATTTGAGTTGACTATATGGTTTAATTCTCATTAGATATTATACAAATATTGCTAATACTTCAATACTAATAAAAACCTTTGGATGATTTGATACAATCCTGTGTGTAAATCCTAATAATCACTCACACAAACTTGAATAACTGCTGAAGTTTGTACTTAACAAAAAAGCTTAAACTGCATGAGTCTCAAACTGTACCTTTGGAGGAATCGTCGTAGCCTATGTGTTTGATTGTTTCCCTGACAATCTTCTGGTAGTCAACGTTGGCCCTAGAGGTGATCTCCCCAGCCAGCAGGATCATCCCCGTCTTAGCAACAGTCTCTGAGGACACAAAGACATGCAGTGTGAGGGACGAGAGTAAGACTAAGTATATCAGATCATTAAGAACAAGGAGGTGAAGGTGGTCATAGGCAACACAGTTTTTGCTTTCTTACCACATGCTACTTTGGCATCAGGGTCTTGTCTGAGGTGTGCGTCCAACACGGCATCACTGATTTGGTCACAAATCTTATCTGTGGAATAACACGAAGATATTCAGTTTGATATGATATAAAACAGGGGAAAGCATTTGAGATGCTGAAAATATTCGGCCATTTTTGCATGAAAAATTACGATTAATCGATTATTTTTCTGTCAATGGACTCATCGTTGTAGCTCTACACTGACTATTTGCATGTTCCCAAATGCAATGAAGGCTTCATAAATCTGAAACAGTGTCCTAAGGATTGTCTGGCTTCTCTGTTATAATCTAGTCCAGTATAATATAGTGTTTGAAGGAGACCTTGTTCAATGTAGTCTTAGTTTTGGGAAAACAGCAGTAAAATCACCTTTTTTGTATTTTCACAAATAGATTATAGGTTTGACAACTTTGAAAGTGTGTTTCAGACAGCATTAAGGCTTTACACAACACTTCTAACACGCTTTCACAACGATAAGCAGGGGCAAAGGATCGGTCGTTTTGCAATTTAAGTTAAGTTTCCTCTTAACTGCAGAACCAGAAGCTACGAATCTGAAGCTAACTTCAGCGTCGTGTTAGCTTAACAGTTGCCGTGTTGTTAGCATGCAGCTGCGACGGTCCAACTTATCTTTTAAAAGAAAAGTGAACATTACCCCAGCATGTAAATAGTCTGTAGCTATTTATTCTCTGAATTACATGTAGCTTGGACACTTTGGACCCACTTTTTAACTGTGTCGACAGGTTGTAGAGAGAGGATGCGCAGGGTACTTATTTGACAGCTGACACACAACAACACGCTGAGCTACGTTAACAGCAACATGCAATGTGACCTTGTTTGAGAGGCTAACAGAGTGCTATCAGGCTAATTATCAAATAAGAGGAGACACTACCTCCTAGACAGGCTGTTGACACTAATTAAAAACTTACCGGGGTGTCCCTCTCCGACTGATTCAGAGGTGAAGAGGAAGCAGTCTTCATCAATGAACGAGTTGTTATGGAAACCGTTCTGATGGCCGTTCATTTTAGCCAATACACACGCGGTAAGCTAACAAGCTAGCCGTTCAGATAGCACAGTTTTAGTGGAGTCGGCCACGTTTTTACAGCTTTTACCTGGGTCTGCTGCTCTAACACTCAAAGTGACCACGCTACTTCAAGTATAGGCTCACCAGGGTGGCGTGCAGAGTGGATCAGACAGTTGCCTAAACAACTTATTCAGACACTTCTTGTCATTTCTCTGCAGCCAATGTTGTTGTTGAGCACAGACCATGTGGTGCATATGGGCGTGCTCAAACTTAATTAAGTAACACAGTCCCTGGGGGATAAATAACTTCAGGCAGACGGTTAAGCACATTTGCTACAGGCGACCACCATCAGCTGCAACAATCTTCTTATTGTTTGGGCTTTAAGCAATATTTACCTCATATATATATATATAAAACAACCAGTTTCATTAATTATCCCATATTTATTCCTGCACCTTTTGTACTCTGCACCATAGCACTACTGTTTACACATTTATTTATATATATGTATGACATACAAATATTAGCAACATAAGAGCACATATACTGTATCAAGCAGCACTGAATCATATATAAACAATGCCAATAAAATAACACACTCTTAGATTTAAAACAGATAAAACATATGCAAAAAAAGTGCAAATGTAATAGATCCCTAATATTCGCATAATGGCATGCCCATATGTGACAGTGTTGAGGACTGTCCTGATAAGGGAATACAAAAAATCCAATAATTCCAAATAAGGGCCGGGGATATCAACGGATTCTGCAGGAGTTATTTGTGTTTTAATGTTATTTATCCTATTAATAAAGAAGGTAAGAAACCTTTCACACTCTGCTTGAGACGAGGCGGTTGCGGTTGTTTGTGGGACATTGACAAGGTTATTGATTTGAATAAAGTTTGAGGGTTATGCTGATTAGCAGAGACTATCTGTGAAACTATTGACTATTGTAAAGTACACTCATTATGCAGCTTGAGTCCACATATACACAGAAATACACACCTCTTTAACAGTGTTTGTCCAATAAACAGCATTTGTTCAGTTTATTTTCTGTTTGTTCTTGTTTTATTTGCACACTCACACAATTACATGTCATTTTCTTCCTTGAAGCAAAACAAACACATTAGCCTAAACACCCACTCACTGACTGTAGAACAGGGGTTGTATTCACAAAGCTGCTAGGAAAAAGAGCATTGATCTAAGACAACTGTCCAAGTCACAAGGTCACATGTACATTTCAGATGAACTGAGGTCGTGAAATGCTCTTTCTTTTTTCTTGGATTTATTTTATGAATACAGACCAAGAACTATAGAGTTAAAAGTTTAAAACATCACCTGGTTCAAAAAATTCATGTTTTATACATTGATGATTAATCACATAGGTCTAAGCACGCACGCACGCACACACACACACACGCACACACACACACGCACACACACACACTGATTTGAACTATGATACCATCAATACTTCTGGCCAAGGGTCCTTATATTAATACAAGACTCTTTACATGGATCCATATTAGAGCTGCAAAGATCAATTAGTTGTCAACTATTCACTCAATCAAAAACTATTTTGATCGATTAATTGGTTTGAGTAATCTTTTCAAGACAAAAAAGTCTCAAGTCTCTGATTCCAGTTTCTTTAATGTAAATATTTTCTTGTTTCTCTACTCCTCTATGACAGTGAACTGAATATCTTTGACATTTGAGGACGTCATCTCGGGCTTTGGGAAACACTGATCGTCATTTTTCTGACATTTCATAGACCAAACAACTATTAATCGAGAATATAGTCGACAGATTAATCGACAATGGAAATAATCGCTAGTTGCAGCCCTAATACATATTGCTGTCAGTAACAACTGGTCACATCCATCATAGGTTTACTCTGATTTTGGTTTCACATTCAATATGTTTGTTTACGTATGATATAGCTTATGAGTCTATAAATAAAAGCACTTGTCTTCAGGAGTCTGGACACATCATTGACTCCAGGATACACATAGTGTATGAGATGATGGTAGATTCAGAGACAGAACTGCAGGGCTACAATGTGGAATGTTTGCAAACTACAATAGGAGTCACGGAGTGTGCTGCTTCTACGAGCACGGTGACTTTGTGGGAACCGTTCAGACCCTGAACACATGAATAGTGCCGTTGTTTTCTTTGTACGGCGCCTCCTTTTAAAAGGAATACTTCACCCACAAAATGACTATTTGTATATCAATAACTCACATGTGTAACCTTGAATTCTTGAAGAAAACTTTGTTTTTATCAATGGCCTCTATTTAAAAACACTTCTGCATAAACAGTCTCCCGTTTGTGTCGGCACGCTACTCATCATGCAAGTCTGAAGTGTTGTAAATAGTAAGCTTTTAGTTCAAATGCATGTGTTTAGGAAGTAGTGAACATATGGATAAATGAGACTTGGATTATGCTGCACGAGTTGTGTGAGAATTTGTAAACAGATGTTTTGCTATAGTTCTGCTGATGTTAAATGCAGTCACTTAAATTCCTTAAAGAATTTTCTTAGTTTGCTTTTATTATTCGGTCACTATGTAGGAATGCGAGAAAAACAACGTTTTGTTTAAGAATTGAAGGTACCACACGGTGAGTAATTGATAAAGAAAAGGTCATTTTGTGGGTGAAGTATTTCTTTAACTATTGTTGTTTATATTCTATGCAGTGTCTGTTTCCCCTGTCTTTCCTATCCGTTTGACCACTACGGGGCTAACCTGAGCTGGTCTGTGTTCACCTAAGATGGCAGCGATCAGGGCCTCCGGTGCAGTCACCCCCCCACCTGGAGACACAGGGCTGCGGGGACTGAGCGGGCTGATGGTGGGGGACAACACAGTGTCGGGGGAGACCAGTCGCTCCTTCCTAGCCGCAGAGCAGGGTGAGAGGCTGCAAGTCTGGCCTTCTTTGGAGCGAGGACAGAGGCTGAGGCTCTGTAGGGAGGGGAGGGGGTTGGAAGAAAGAGCAGGAACAGCGGGGCTGCGGCTACGACGGTGGCGGTGGTGGTGGTGTTTGCCGTTTTTAGGGCTCGGGCTGCGGGAGCATGGAGCCAGCAGAACCAGAGTACTGTCATCTTCTGAGCTGACGTCGGAGCTGTCGGAGCGACGCGCGGTGGGGCTGTGGACTGGAATCTTGATCTGTTCAGGATGGAGGATTCAAGGGAAGATAACATGAGCGAGCTTAATACAAAATAAACTATATGACCAGAAGTATGTGGGCACACCTTTCCATATCCCTGAATTCAGTAAAAAAAGAAAAATCTTCTTAAAGTATCGAAAGTTAAAGTACTAATCGTTCAACAGAATGCCCGGTCAATGTTATGTTATTGAATTATGTTTTTCAATGTTGGAGCAGCATTTTAATGTTTTAGATGGTTGAGGTGGAGCTTATTTTGACTACTTTAAATACGGTTAATCTATAGCAATGCGTCATATTTTATACACTGAGAAAATGCTTTTTATGTACAATGTGAATCTGCAAAGCTACTAGTCGTTATAGATCTTAGACACATGCAGTAGAGTAAAAAGTACAATAAAATGCGCAAAATGGAAATACAGGAAGTATCAGTTTTTTTTATTAGTTTACTTTCATATATATGATAAATAAATCCAGAAAATATTCACATTTTAGGAGCTGGAATCATATCATTGTAGGCTTAAAATAACATGTTTTACATGACATCTTATTATCGTACTGCCTTCACTGATTTCATCTGATACTAGTTATTATTTTGTTCATGGGTTCTGACATTTAAAAAAAAATGTATGTGGTTTATTTACTATATTTATTGATGTGCTTTAATGCGTTTATGTTATGTTTTAAATGTTCTTTGCTTGCTAATGTTCTAATGCTCCTGTCCCTGCAGCCCGATCTGAAAATATTGTGGAAAACTTTCCCAGAAGAGTGGAGGTTACTTTAGTACAGTCGCATATGGCTTTTGTCCTCTGACTTTTCTTACCTGAATTGGCGTGGACAGTCCAACAATGGTGTTCATATTATTACTGTAGTAACCCAGGATGTATTCACAATCATCTCTCGGCAAATCCTCCTCTGAAAATGTCACCTGGTGAAGAAAAGAACGGAAAGAAATTAAACCTGAATTCAGCTGCGGCTCAAAATAAATGATTTGAGATTTGAGTGACAGACACCTGTGTTGCATGCTCTCCCTTGGCCCATATGTATGCCTGGTAATCTTTGTGATGTCTAAATCCAACCTGTTGCAGAATAACAAATTAACAAATGGACATAATTTCAAACGCTGACACTGAGCAACAAATTGTAAGAAATTAAAAGTTCTTGAGCAAAAACAAACCGAGTGTTACCTTGTATATTGCCACCCAGTCCCACGAGCTGCGCTGATACGTCGATGCAACAGTGAATCTAACTGTAGCTTCTGAGACTTTACACCACTCCTTGCTTACCTGCAGCTCCACCAGGGGCATATCCACCTTGAATGGGAACTAGAAAAAAGAGCAAAAGGCATTTAAAGGGATAGTTCGGGTTGTTTTGAAGTGGGGTTGTATGAGGTACTGTTTTTGTCAATGGAGTCTGGTGGCTTTCAAGAGAATAAAGATGGATATATCGATTTCAGTTCGGAAAGGGCTTTCTGACGGCAAGGTCAAGAGGTATTCTAAATATAGCATACACTTAAACTGATATAGATTTCTATAGGTGTTTTGCTGCTGCCCCCGTCCCATGCAGTGCATTGCTTTGCTCCTGTGCTGGTACTAATGTCTGCTTTTCCAAACTGGGGGTGTGACAAGCACCATTTGCTGTAGGAAATACACTGACTGACTGACTCTTTCAACCCCACTTCAAACAATCTGAACTATCCCTTTAAATAAAAAATAAGCGAGAAACACAAATATGTCATTAATACATTTGGTTACAGTGTATTTGAGGAAATATCGTCTCACATGCAGTGAAAACAAGGCAGAAACAGGCTTGTGGTCGCTGATGGTGTAGCCCATGTGACTTCGGTACACATGCTGAGTCACTTTAGTCGCACCACCCAACCACGAGGTCAGACCCCGCTGCAGTGCTGCATTGTGGGTAGGGACTGGGGAGCCGGTACGACGAGGGCGCCAGAGGATGCGATCTGTCCAGGCAGGTTTCCTCTTCTTTGCACTGACAGAAAAGAAGCAAAGAGGGACCGAAAGTCATAGTGAGCAGCGACAGTTTAACAGGCCTGGGCTTCCAGGAAAATAAAATATGATGGAGTAAGTCTGTGATGAAGGCGACTGGACGAACCTGGTGTCGTACGTGTGAGTGCCCACATCAAACTTATAAGTGGGAGGGAATTTTAATGGTCCCTCAATGAAGCCTTCAAGGACGGACTCTGTGCTTTTAGCCATGTTGAGCTGCAGGGAAGACAAATGATAGATGATAGAAGCAGAGCAGGTCACGTTTGTTCACGTTGTGCTACAGCGCCCTCTGCAGGTCGGATCACGAGACAAACAGGTGGTGTAAAGCCTTCTAAAGAAATCCATCTGTGTCCGTGAAGGGGCGAATGTTTTAAAATGTCTCACCTGATCTCGCTCCAACAGAAGAGGCAGCTTATTGCTGTCGATGGCACATTTCACCACATGGATGTCATAGTCTTCAATACGGAAATTTAAATCCCCAAACCAAAAAACCACACTGGGGACAGAAAAACCATAACATTTAAATTCTTATAAAAAGAATGACGTTATTTATTGCTTTTACTTCTAAAAGGCAATTGTAAAGATGTAAATATGTATTGCTATCCAAAGAAAGCTGTAACATTGTTGTTTGAATAAAATGTGTAACTTGAAACTCGAGAAACATAAAAGATCAAATAGTGAGATTTAAATGCTTTATCATGTAATATGCCCCCACTAAGATTTAATCATCATTGGTGAGCATCTCCTGCATTTTATAATTCAGGTCAAACATTTTGGTGCAAATAAAAACTAAAACAGAATATTTTATGAATGAATATGTGCATTTGTTTAATGGTTGGTCAATCTTCCGCTAAATGAATTAAACTCATATGTCACCCACTCGTGGTCCAGTACACCGGTCGCTGTGCCTCCTTCAAACTGCTGCTGCTGCAGGATGCTTTCAAAGTCCTCCATCCGCTGCTCCAGGTTCCTCATGTGAGCAGGCAGGTGACAATTGAGAAAGCACACCGGGTGGCCAAACATTGTCATCCTTGCGCTGACGCCCCCTTTATTCCCCTTCGAGTGAGAAAATAAAAAGTATAAAATATATATATAGATATATCTATATCTATATCTATATATCTATCTAGATATATATCTAGATAGATATTCTATTATCTAAATGTAGATATATATATATCTCTATATATAGATATATATCTATATATAGATCTATATTTAGATAATAGAATATCTATCTATCTATCTATATCTATATCTATATCTATATCTATATCTATATATATATATATATATATATCTTTTTAAAACACAGGCATGTATCAACCGTATCTGTGTTTAGGGACAAAGTCAGGAGGTTTTTATTTCTGCCCCTGAATCGCACCACCACAAAGCCAGACAAGCCTGCTGCTGCACTGACCTCAAAGAGAAGGAGACTGCACCAGCAGCAGCCAGGGGTGATGCTGACATCAACACGCACAGGAAGGTCACACACTGACACATGCACCCACACACGCCACCTTTCAACATCGCACCCCCCCCCCCCCCCCCAATCCCACTGACACAAACCCCCCACCAATGTTGCAACGTAATAAATCTCAGAATTCAGAGCAGCTCTTTTCAAAGCACGTACCCAATATCCCCCAAGTCCCGTGCGTGTACTCTCTGTCTGCACTCCTCTGAGGAACGGAAGATGGCAGAATTTAGAGAAAACCAGCAGCTGCACTCCCTGCATACGCTGGGACGCCACCTAAACGGATGGGACAGATGAAAAATAATATATAAATACGGTAAACTAGATTTTATGATGGCAAAAAAGGATAGGAGTAAAACAATCTACAGTATGACTGATGTAATAATATCAATATTCCGTATGTGCAATAATGTGAATTCAAGCATTCAGTCTGTCTACTATTATATTTTGCTTTGTATTGTTTATTATATCTTGTTTTCTTTACTTATGCCTGTAGTTACACTGTCCCCTTTGCCGCTGTAACACTGCAAATTTCTCCACTGTGGGAAAAATAAAGAATGATCTTATCTTATATGAGCAGATTTAACTCCTTACTGACCAAAACATATCCAAAAGGACTGAGTGTGTCCATGCAAAGCTCACTCCACTGGTCTGAAAACAGAGCATCCTTCAGCCGCTTGTTTATCATGGAGTTGACTTCCTGGAGTCTGTGTGGTGCCAGAAAAGTAGAGAAATGTCATAAACAAGTGGAAATGAAACATTCATAATAAAAAGGACAGCTATGGGTAACAGGAGGGAGTGAGTGGGCACTCGCGGCTGTCTCTCTGGCACTGCTGAGCCTGCTGGAAACACTTGCTTACCCGATGATAAACATGTCAACGCTTCCGTCTGAAACATTTGGTCCGAACAGAGAAGTGATGTCATCTGGCGGGACAGCTGATCCCACGTTCCACGTGACGATGTACACCCTTTTAGAGGATAGAAAGAGTGGAAATGCTGCTTTAGAGTTAAGTATATTACTATACAGTGAAAGAGGACACAATCTGTGCGGTAATCCTCAGAGAAATAGCTTCCATCAATGTTGCTGTATATAGAGAAAGATACGCACAATTAAGCACCTCTTGTACCTTGATGATGACTAAGGTGTGTGAGTGTGTGAGAGAGAAAGAGATGAAGTTAACGGTCCTTTGAAATGACCAGCAACACTGTTTCATCACGTAAAAAAGCTACTCATTAGGGCTGCAACTGACATTTATATAATCAATAAATCATATTGTCTATAAAATGTCAAGAAATAAGGAAACATTTTCTTTCATTTTCTTCCGATTTGCTAAGCGGTAAATCAACTCTATCATCGTCACATCAATCGTTACATTGTGCCGGTAACTATCTGGATTCATGATTTCTGCTTTCACATAAAAACACTTGTAGCAATAGATGTATATACTTGTTTCCAAATGAAATTCACTAAATAGGACCGCATTGCTGGTTTTGGATGTTTAAGCAAAATACCTACAAATCATTTATTTACATTACTGACAAACCTTTTCAAAAGCAAAGAAGATTGTTTCCATTCATTTCAGTAGTCTATAACATGAAATTCAACGTACAGTAAGTGGAAATTTGTTGTTAGATAGAAACTATCACAGGCAAAAGTTACCTTTATTGTAAAACTTTTAAACTGTCTTCAATTATTTGTTTGCCATTTTTATCTTGTAAAGAACTTTGTCATTTTATTTTGAAAAGTGTCACATCACATCATAATACAGGCTGC
Organism: Cottoperca gobio; assembly: GCF_900634415.1. NCBI lineage: Eukaryota > Metazoa > Chordata > Actinopteri > Perciformes > Bovichtidae > Cottoperca > Cottoperca gobio. The sequence continues at coordinate 16,091,156 of NC_041366.1, read as the reverse complement.
TTTAAAAACTCTCCCTGTTGGTGCGTTCAAGGACACAAGGATATTTAAGTTTACGTTTGACTGTCAGGTTACTGCCATCTGAAGACCTGTACATGCATTTTCTCCTTCGTATAAACACATTTCCACAAAGTTAAACTGAGTTTATACAGACATCCGTTGTTTATGAGCGAGAAGTTACAACAGAAGCCTCTGGGAAGTCTGCCAACAAAATGTGGCTGTGTCACTCTGTCAGGTTCACAAAGCTCGTGGTGAAACGTGCCGCTTTGATGCCTGTGACATGGTCTGGCACACATCAGCTGTATTTAGACGTAACAGGGAACATTCACAGCGCAGAATCCTTGGCTAAGTAATATAAAAATGTGTAAATAAAAGGGGTCACTATTATCATTATTTGTCTCACCTGAAGTCATTGTTCTCTCCTCCTGGCTTCTCGGGCTGCTCTTCGCTCTGCGTGGAGCTCCCAGATGAGGGGGTCCGCTGTGGCTGAGGACAGAGGCTGGGTTTGGGGCTGAGGCTGGAGGGCAGGCTGGGGTTTGGGCTCAGGTAAGGCTGGCTGGTGTAAGACTGAGGGCTGCGGGGGCTCTGGGGACTGTGGCGGCAGAAGGAGGACTCTGTCTGGGAATGTGACAGGACGTTGGCACTCTGAGGTCCTGGGATACAAACTGGGATCAAGTCTATTTCCTTTGAGGGGTTCTCTGAGATTCTGGGAGACTTTGGAGCGGATTTGGTTCCGAGAGCAGTCGGTCTTGGTCGGCTTATGCTTACCAGTGTTGCTGGAGTGGACCCAGACTTTGGCTGCCCTGACTGCATTTCGTCTGTCACTTTCCCAGGTGCAACTGCAGCCTGCATGGGGCTCAATCCAGACTCTCTGTTTAGCACCTTTGATGAGCTGATGAGAGTTGGATCCTGGGTTGCGAGCTGTGGAAGTAAACCCAGACTGACTCCGATCAATGCACAAGGACCAGGTTGCACTTTGGACCCACACGGGTCGGTGCTGATTTGTTGCTGCTGCATGCAATCCATCAACCTGCAACAGGCAGTATGTGGATCATTTAGCTACAGTGGTGGAAGAAGATATGTTATAAGTAAAAGTAGTACAGTGAAGAAATACTCTGCTACAAGTGAAAGTCCTGCATTCAACATTTTACCCACCAAAGCATTTACATCAAAATATACGTAAGTACCAAAAGTACTCATTATGCTGAATGGCCGATTTCAGATTTGATTGTATTCCTGGATTTTTATTATTGATGCATTAATGTGTTCATCATTTTAACGTTACAGCTGGTAAAGGTGGGGCTCATTTAAATGTAGCAGGGTAGCTTGGGAAATTTCTCCCGAGGAATCAATAAAGTCTTATCTTAACCTATAATAACAGATCAGAATGTATTTGTTGATTAAACTGACTCCGCAAAGAAACTAGTAACACAAGTAATTAAATAAATAGTAAAAAGTACAATATTTGCCTCCGATATGTAATGGAGTAGAGTATAAGGATAAAAGAGAAATACTCAAGTAAAGTACAAGTACCTAAAAATTGTTCTTAAGTACTTTACACCGCTCATTATAACACATTATTCTTCAAAGTGTTGGAAAGAAAAGACAAATTTCACGTAAAAATAATATAGTTTGGTTTGCAGAGAGCATAAAAAGGACTTCTTTAACTTTGATAAACAGCAAAGGATTAGTCAGCATTGAGCGAAAGCTGAGTAAATGCATCACGTCATATTGAGCACCTGTCTACTCCACGTCATGCTCCTGAGACATCACTGATGACGTTATCATGAGTAAGCAATTGGGCTGAGGCAGTGACGGAGAGAGCACTCAGATCTTTTACTTAAGTAAAAGTACCAATATTTCCACAGTGTAGAAATACGTCTCTGCATTCTCTGTTACCTAAGTCAAAGTTTTAGCATCATATATTAAATCATTGGATTATAACTACACGTGTAAGCATTACTTTAATGACAACTGGTTATGGTGCAACTGCTATACATATATATATTTATATGTTATAGTATGTTATACTGTCTATAAATCAAATCAAATCAAATATATTTATATAGCTCAATATCACAAATTACACATTTGTCTCAGTGTTTACAGTCTTGAGACCCTCACACCGAACCTCACAATTAAAAGGAAGGACAATGGAAGAAACCTCAGATAACCCTATACTGGGCTATTACATCATAATTGCTTGTATTTCATATTTTGAATCTTCAAAGTAAGATACATGTAGTAGAGTAAATATACTGTATTGTCCTCCAGTAGGCTGAGGAACTAACTTTGTACCTCCGACCTGGATTACATATCCTTGTTGCCTAGCAACATTAATTAGCCTCCTGACCCTTTTACAAAGCAATAGACTTTTGGTGCTCATTATGGGATGGCATGACACCGTACAGCACGTTACCGCTCACCAAGCACAGCTGCAGATAACGGAGCACATCACACAATGTCAACAGACACTGTAGGTCACAGGGAAGAGGAAGCCTCCCACCATTTTGTTTATGTACCCTCCTCCCCACAGAAATGATACACCTCTTTTAATCATTCATGATATGCAAATGAGGATCTCACGTGAGCACAGTAGTAACCTGCAAAACAGAGCGTTGACTAATGGTGATCACACGGGTTTGTAATGAATTCACTTTAAAAGTGAAAACTTTCACAGATGAAGTAGCACCACAGAACAAGTGGGCCCCTTTAACATCTCATAGTCCATGAGCCTGCACATCTGAATGACCGCTCCATTATAGGAGCCTGGACTCATGGAAAACACCACAGACTTACATGCAGAATCAACACACACACACACACACACACACACACACACACACACACACACACACACACACACACACACACACACACACACACACACACACACACACACACACACACACACACACACACACACACACACACACACACACACACACACACGCGCATCTGCAGGGAAAACATCCTCGTGAAAACATCTAGCTTACCTTTCATGCGTTTATTTGTTTCGTTATTAAATGTTTATTTCCAAGGTGAACCGCAAAGGTGATCTCACACATTCACAGAGGGGAACAGCATCAGTCTCCTCGCACGCCAATCAACGCGACAGGGCTGTCACATAAAAGGCGAAGATCGATTTACGGTCCGGGAACAGAACCGACCCAGCAGCCAGCCTGCAGGACGGATGCGACCAGTCGGAACCGCGGGCAGCGGACGTCTCCGTGTCGGTGCAGAGCAGACCGCTGTCAGGACAGGAGGCGGTCACGGTTGATGTGTCCGGACTCTTGCATGTTGATGTATACACAACGATACAACATCTGGTTATGCCTCATCCTACTTATCACTGTATATAGCGCTATTACTGTCTATAGTGCACTTTTCGGTCACCAACCCGCCTGCACCGCCTCCACACCGGCCGTATAGCTACCCATCACGCGCTCTCTCTCTCGCTCTCTCTCTCTCGCTCTGTGCACTCTGGGTAAAACATATAGGCACCTGAGGGGGCGGGGCAGAGCTGGAAAGGCAAAACAAAAATCAGCTGCCAAAAAGGGCATTTGGCCAGAAATGATTGAGCATCTGTTCCATCACTGACGCATTAATCTGGCATCAGTGCGTCACTGGTGGGGGGAATTGATTAGCATGCCAATATTTCAATTTCAATTGGCAACGCTATCTGTGATATGCAATCAATGAAGTAACTCCGCAGTTAAAATTATTTTTGTACTACTAGAGTTACATTTTTGTAGAGACAAAGTGTTATTGAATCAATGTCGTCATTTCATTATTAAATTGAGATGTTCCTGATATTGTCCTGATTTAAATAAAAAAGATAGCTTTAGCTCTGGTAGTGCCTATTTAAAATAACCTATGTATTTGTCAATAGTTGGTGTCATTATAATTACTAGTGCAGTGCCAGTTCAGGAGGTGGCTGTTCGGAGTCCATGCCAATTTGGAGCTGGCCGATTGCTTGGCACCCGGAAGTGCTTCTAGCTTTGTCAAAAATCACTCATCTAAATGACTTCGCAATCAGCACTACTCTCACTTGGGTCCTCAGTAATACACACACCAAGTGGGAAGTTGGAGATGTGAGCATTTTTTGGAATATAAACCCTGCCCACAGCATTTAAGATAACTCTGAGGGCCATCTATAGTTCCAAAAAAAGTATGGAACATCAATAATCCAAAAGGTAACTTTTTTCCAGCTTGGCGGAAAATCTAGACGTGGTTTATATGGATAGAATTGTCTGGATTTTGTTTCTAAAATTTACTTTTCAAAATATGACAGGCCAAAACATTATGGTTGTTATAGCGCCACCATTTGGCCAAAGTGCATTTTGGCACTGCACTCCCTTGGGGCCCCAACAATACACCCACAACGTGTGAAGGGGATCAGATGAACGGTTCTCGAGATAAGTGAAGGACATACACACAGACGGACAGAGGTTCCTCGCTTTATAGTTAGATTTAAGGAATCCTGAGTATTAAAGGAGCATGCAAGCTATTTTAGTATAACCTCAATAAAGTCAGGGTCCTCACAAGGGGCAGATGATAAAAGCCCTAAGTTTGTAACACAGGCTTCCTGTTTAGAAGTCTCAACCTCAAACTGAACATAAATCTAAACCATTTATAACAAAGTTTTGGCCGAATAGTTTTAAATAAAACATAAGGAGTTGCTGAATATTGTGTCAGATGAATAAAACACACAGTATCTACAGTACCATTTAGTTTAACCATCAGTTATAGTTATAGAGACCAACAGCATGTGTGATGGAATGGATATTTATTAAATGTGTCTGTAATACTCTCACCCTCAGGCCCTCACCGTGATAAAATGTGTTCCCAGATTCTCTATGTCTCTGACTGGGATTAATGCAGATGTGTAATCTCAGAGGAATGCACTGATCCTAAGCGCCAGCTGTCCACTGAGAGCACACGTCCCTGCTAATACACGGACCAATACAAATACTACACATAAGGCACGGTGCATTTACATTGTGACACATCAGCCTGACACAAAACTCGAAGATCACAGACAAAATGTAAATAATCAGTTGAAAAGGGTGCATAATACTATCTTTTCGACTTCAGCTCATGCTCATGTTTGTATTAATTGTAAAAATTGATCATCAAAGCTGTCTACGGTCGCTTCTTGGTTTTGACGAGACCTTTCTCCACCAGGCAGCGGTAAAACTCCTGGATGTACGTGTACACACACTTCCAGTCGGGCTCTTTCATCCGGACTAGGTCATCAGCGTCCAGCAGAGGGGGGCAGCCAGCCAGCCTCCTGTAGACAGAGAGAGAGAGAGACAGTGTCACTTACAAACCACTTGAGACAAACTACAAACTATGACACAGAACTTTTGGCACTGTTGGAGTTTGCTCCAGACAAGATGCGCCTGCTTCTTCATATAAGGAATGACAGCTTACTCTGCAGTGTCGAAAGCCAGCTGGAAGTTTTCCTTTGGCTTGTTGGGGTTGAGGATGGAGTACTCGAACGCATCGGGGAAGAAGCGGTGCACCAAGGCGCAGAAGGCTATGCCGTCTTTCCAACTCGAGGAGAAGTTATGGATGGCCACCCCCTGATTAATTTCACAATACAAAAGTGACAGAGAAAGAAATATAAGGGGCAGAGCTATGTATAGCTCCACTGTGCAATAATTCAGAGTCAGGGCATGTTTACCTCATATGGCTCTGTTTTGGCCCTGCACCAGTCCAGAAGCATTTGTTTGACATTTTTAAGGTTGGGTGCTGTAGCAGGAGGACATTTCTGGGCTGAGGCTACAGCGGGACTGGCCTTGCTGAGGAGAAGAACCAAAGACAAGAAGATACACACTGCATGTTCAGATATGATGTGGTGTACCTCATCTTTTAACTTGGCAAATGCTTTCCTTTTTGGGGTGGATTACCAAACATACAAGAAGACTTTGCTTTGCAGCTGTCGGGCTCCCATTTGAAATTTCATAAGGATTTACCTCAGTTAACACTCGGCTCAACTATTTTTATAACACCATTCATACCATCAGCACAAAGTGCTTCACAGAGCATGATTAAAACAGCAGCAGACAGTAAGCAAAACAAAAATAGTCAACAATTAATATAATTTAGCAAGACTAAAAATGTAAACATTTACAATAAAATGTTAAAAATAAATAAAAGACACTAGAATAAATAAACATAAGGGATTAGAATAGTATGAAAACCAATGATTATGAATTAAAAATGAAGGCACCTTAAGTAAAAGCCAGGCTAAAAAGTTAAGGTTTCCTTTTAAAATGTTGACAGAGGAGAACATTTATAAAACACCTAAGAAACATTTTGTGGATCTGGCTACTTAAAGGTGTGTTGGATTTAGTGGCATCTGGTGATGAGGCTGCAGATTGCAACTAACAGAACACCCCTCCACTCACTGCTCCCTGTTCACAGTTGATTTTTTAATCCTGCTTTGTGTAGTTAATGACCCCAAACATGCAAAACTGACCATCCGCGTGACTCACCCGCCTGCTGATGGAGAGGGCTGGCCTGACGGCTCTAACAAGATGCAGAAAATCAAATCAATATCAAGAAGTTCACATAATTTAAATAAGACATATAAACATCACAGGGTGTCAGAGAGCGTCTTTATAAACTCACTGTTTGTTGGAGGCTGCTGGTTCATGGATGCTCTGCCTGTAACAGCTCCGCCTGTTGTCCCTCCTTTGCTCAGGCCCTGCTGTCTCAAGTCCTGCTGCCTCGACCCTCGATCATGCTCCCGCTTATCTGATGACAGAGAGGTGGCGGAGAATTTAGATTTAGAGGAATAATGAAGATATTATTAAGGTAACGTAATATAAAAACAAATGTACCTCTCTTTTTCTTGAGCAGGTCTCTTAACGCAGCCCGTAAGATCCGTCTCTCTTCAAAATCTGTTGCATTATCCAGCTAAAAAGACATTTTCAAGAGTCCCAGTGTCAGAGTGATGACAGAACATCTTCAGCACAGCAAATACAGAAGGCAGATTTTTAATTAAACATGTCAGGTTATCTGTATGATTACTTCCTCCTTGCTCCTCCAACACTGTTTGCACGATGTACATACATGATGGTAAGTGACACAAACTAATTGAAAATCATGGTCTCACCATCTTGTTGAGAACCTCTTCGTCCTCAATAGCAGCCAGTGCTTTGCTGGTCACCGCTGCTGAACCAACATCAGTGTTGGACTCCATGTCTGAGGAGCAAATCTACCAGATGGTGCAAAAACAAAGCACTAATGAATCATATTTAAGATGCATCATTTCTTGAGAATCTTTGACAGGACAAGAACTGAGTGCAAGTAAACACGCAGGAACACATGAAGTGTTGTGAGAAAAATAAAGAGAGGCGTTCTCACAAAAACGTGGCCTTTACTAAAAAGTTTGAATTAGTTACACAGACCAGATACTTTTAGTTGTTGCACGTCACAAGCAGAGCATAATATTAACCAGCAGTAACTGAAATATAAAGTTGTGTGAGTCACAAACTGAGCAGCCTGGGAAAGAAATGTTTGTCTTCCAGAAGTACCCCTCAGTGTATCTCAGCAACTGGCTGAGTGCAGCACAGACGGGGCGAAAACACGTACAAATATAGTAATGTAGTGGAACAAGACCATTACTAGAAGAATCTGATAACAGCGGACAACTATGCGCTCAGACACAGGGGGAAAAGGAGTGACCGGACAGCCTAATGGCACAAGATAGGAAGAATTAAGCAAAAACAAATGTGAAAATAGACATTGATAAAAAAAGAAAGAAGTGATTGGAGGCTGCTGAGGTGCCGTGTCACTCACCTGTTTTCAGGATGCAAACTTTTGTGTCTTTGGGCTTCTTAGAAGTTTTTTTCGCCTCTCCTTGATCCTCTTTTGGACTTGTCCGGAGAGCTGTGAGATCTCAGCTTTGACATCACACCTCACACCGCAACGCTTCATAAGGATGCATGTTTGGAGAGTAAGCAGAGGTTGCTTACATGAACCACCCAAGATGGGAAAGAGGAGGAGGAGAGAAGTCTCTGTCACTCTCAGCGGAGTCTCTCCTCCTCTTGTCCCTGCATCCTGGATGATGTCATGTGAAACGCTATCGGGCTAAACTCTAGTTTGTTTTTGTTGGTTTTTTTTAAATCACGTTTTTCCTCTTGGTTACACTTCATTCGGAGGGTGCTGCAGGCAACTCTTTCAACTGGGAAACAAAGAGTTAAAAAAGGGGGAAAAAAGTGAGAAGCACTGCCTTATTCAGGCACAAAGCTGACCAGTGGCACCTTGTTTATAGAAATAGAGGAATCTGAGGAAAGAGCGTGCACACACACATACGAATCTGGACGAAAACACTAAAAGCAAAATACACTCTTCAACTTCAGCAGTGAGAATTTAGTGTCTAAAAGTTAGGGCAGATTTGGAGAACGATCTAATAAATCAGAAATCAGACAAATTGCTCCACCAAGTGGTGAACACTCACAACTGCTTTAAAATAACCTCATAAAGTATGACACCAAAAACATATGTTTTTTTAAAGAATAACCTTCCGATTTGAGGGTTTGCTTATTTACGTAATAATTTATATTTTTCAGTTTTCTACTGAAACTGCAATTTAAATGAGAGATCTGGGAACGTTCAACGGTCATTTTCCACGAGACAAATACTAAACAAATGTCAAAATTAATCAATTAATCCATAATACAAATAATGTTAAATTGCAGCCCTGAAGGCACCTTTATTTGTAACGTTTACCACCTCAATGTGTTGTTATTGAATAGTGTTACGTGCAACAAAAGGTAAAATAGCCTCAACATATCATAAACATGCTTTTAGAAGTCACACATTTGATCAGATTTTTATGAAAACTAAGAGATTAAAACTTAAACAGGAAATTAAAATATGCAGGAAGTCCGTCAGTGAGAGTTATTTGATGAAGGAAACCACTCTGACTCAGTGAGGTAGTTGGTTTCGTAAATTGTTTATTGTCCATTTGTTTTTATTCAAGCAACTGCAGTGTTTATGCATCTCCCATATTTATTCCCCTAAACAGAAGCACCTGCTTGTTGGCATTCAAAGAATGAATCAAATGTTTTTGACAAGATGACAAATCAAATCACTTCTTTCTTATCTACATTATGTCTAAATAAGGCATGAGGCAAACATTTCATTCTTAAACAAGTCATATATGACTATAAAATACATTATTATCATAAAATAACTATTTACACCAAACTAGCTTTGCAAACAATTAAAACCAGTATGTACACAGGAACCGTAGGCTTTGAAGGCAACGTCTTCGTACCTCTTTAAGTGCAACAGTTTCTTTGCCCCACACTCATAATCTACTCAACATGATATACACGAGAACAAGCAGCCAAACTTCCACAAGTTTGTGCTCGTTTAAAGCAGGGGTGTCCAAACTCTTTTCACTGAGTTATATACCTATATATTGCCTAAAGGGGGGAGGGGGGATGGATATATCTCAAGCTTGTTAAACAAATAAGTTATTGGGCTTGTTAACACATCAACTAACGTTAGTTAGAAAATGTTATCAACTTCAAATGACTGAATGTATTGAAAAATTGAGCTTATTAACATGAATACTGTGTAATATATCTTTGAACTCGCCTATAATGGGAACAGCGTTGCACTCAGTGGGGGCAGTGATGCTGTGGACTGAAGGATGCTGCAGGTCAGGAGTAAGTTTGGTGTTTGAGATACGAAGGACATCACAGAGACGCTGTCGCTCATTTTGGTTCTCAACCTGTTTTGTTCAGAGTTAACAGAAAATGTTTGCTCACATATTTGAGTGGGGAAGTGCGCAACATTGAAGTTGCGTAGTTGTGTCTCAAAGAGACGGAGCTTCACACAGAATGCTTTCATGTGGGCAGTAGGCTCTTGTTCAGTGTTCAGATGACCAGTAAGATCAACTAAACAGGTCTGCCAAACATGGAGGGTCTCTCAGCTCATGAAGAGGTCACTCCTTCTCTTTCAAAAACAGATCGATTTCTGATCTCAGGGAATAAAACTGCTGCAGCACGGAAGCCGCGACTCAGCCAGCGCACATCAGAAAGGTGGAGTGCGTCCCCGTATTCAGCATCGACATCAGACAGGAAAGCTTGAAATTCTCTGTGGTAAAGTCCTCGTGCTCGAATTATGTTGTGCCCTTTAGACTCGTAAGATCAAGCAAAAGTTATCGTCAACTCCTTGCAAAAACAATGAACAGCTGTGCGGTGTCTGTCGCATCTGTGCTCTCATCACATGCAATCGAGTAAAAATCAAAAGCACAAGCTTTATCTGACACTTGATGTTTTAAGTCAAAACCGTGTTTCTGTGTTAGAACTAAGAAGTACAAAACATTCAAGCGCAAGTTTCCATCTGGGCCATAATCCATTATACTTTTACAATTTGCTGCGGGCCAATTAAAAATGGACCACGGCTGCAGTTGGCCCGCGGGCCGTAGGTTGGACACCCCTGGTTTAAAGAGATAAAACTATAAAATGCAGTTCTGATCACCATGAGTGTGTTTAAAATATCTATCATCTACTTAACACAGTAAAATCCATAATTCACATGCTGCAGTTTTTATATAATGGTGGTTGTAAAGCTGCTTGATCTCAATCTAATAGTTAATAATTAATGAACACATGGGGCATAACAAGTCCTATTTAACAGCTGAGGTATTCAATAATGTAAAACCAGTGAAATGATCTGCTGTACATAATCTTTAAACATGTAATTGCTGACAACACAATATTTTTAAAAATATTATGCCAACAAAACTATTTATCAAACCGCAAAATAAAACTGTTTCATATATTTCTTACACTATTTATTTTAACTGACCGGGGATTAATGAAAAGGATCTTGGGTTTATTAATGATGCGTCTGGACAATGTAATTCTATGTATGGCACCCTTGAAATATTAAATCTGTGATTCATCAAGTAAAAATCTTTAAGCTTACAATGCTGCCTGCAGTTATTCTTATGGCAAACTATGCAGAAGATGTGTTAGGTGTCATAAAACATAAAAAAACTTTGACGTATGGCTTTGTTGTCGTCGTTTGTGTGCGATCAAACTGCATGCGCGATATTATCATGTAGTCAAAACAAGTATTTTGTGCAGTTTGACCAAAATAATCTTTCAGACATTTGGCATACCAAACATGTAGGAGGGAGTGCAGAGTAACAGACTTCCTGGATCATTTAAGATGCTTTCAGGAGCAGCGGCATTCTGCCTAGTCGATCTGACTTTTCTCTAAAGAGAGAGGACAGAGAGACTGGTGCCATCTAATATTACATGTATGCATGTGCAAGACACTTGAGGACCAAAATCTACAGCATTACAAAGCCAGAAACTGCTGTGGCCATTCAAAAGTAAATATTTTCTTTAACAAAAATATTTTTAAAAAAAGGGGAGTAAAATGTGTTGTTACAAAATTAAATAATGTCAATAAAATGCTTTTCAAATACTGAAAGAAAACACAACACTGTCCAGCAGAGGTTAGTTTTTTAAGAACTGCTTGTAACCAACTTTTAAAAATGTCACCAACAGAAAGGGAAAAATTAAACCTAACAGATAACATTAGCTGGGATTTAAGAAGCAAAAGGACATCTGAATTGTCTTCTTCCTCATCTCTTCCACAGGGAAAAGACAGCTAAAGTTGAGTGACACTCCTTAGAGAACTTGTGAACCTAATTATTGAGGAAAGCTGCAGTGAGCGCACTGTTGTAAAGGATGGAAATAATTGGACTAATACTACAGAGACTGCCTGAGAACAAAATTTAGGCCTTAAGTGTGAAGCCACAGTGAGGTTCATATGCAAGGACAGAACACAGAGCTCAGGCCTCTTATTTAAAAATGTGCTTCAGTAGAGGTAAAGAGTCATCTCATTACACAAATAAGTTAGTTTTTTTTCCATCATTGTAACTTCTGCCTCTAAATAAAAGTTTTAGTGTCCTTATATAACAAGCTGCATGCTTCACATAACAGAAAAAAAAAAGAAAAGCTGCCAAAATCCCTTACCATGACATGGCCAGGTGAATCTCAGGTAACACTATTAATATATATTTTTAGTACAAATTGTGCCGGTTCAGATTTGAGGCGGAGTGCTCTCTAAGCCTCAACGTCACATGACGTCAACGTCTCTGCAGCCTGCGATATCCACGACAGCCAACCAAAACATTGATTAGAGCCCTCTGTCAATGAGAACATTTCACAGTGGAGTAGTATGAGTGACAGTATGAATACCTCATGAGGTATCAAACAGTTTAAGTGCTCATGCATGCATATACCACTATAGGTTATGTATGAGTGATTTACAGATGAAGGAGAGAATTTACCATCACCGTGACAAATAAAGGCAATCTCTTCCTCTCTGCAGACTCCATTTCTGTGTGATCAGAGGAGAAATAAACAGTGAGGAAGCTAAAAAATAAATAAAATCCATCACATCATCAGTGATGATGACCTTATAAGGTCACACTCCCTCTGCTGCTCTTGACCACTTACATACACAAAGGGTAGACAACTACAGCCGGGGTGTTTCATCATTTTATCCTTCAGCGTTTTATTCTCTCCTTCATCCTTTCAGTTCAGTCTATCTTGTCTTCCTGTTTCCCGTCCGTTCTTTGCTGATGATGTGTTGGTTCAGATGCACTATCTTTGTCCACGTCCTCTCCACTTGTAGTGTGAAAATCCACATGTCCGGACTTTTCCGCTTTGGCCTTGCGTGCGTCCAGGAAGCTGACGATAAACTCTGAGTTCTGATAGATGAGCATGCCAGACAATGTTAGCACGGCACCGGCGCAGCTTAGGGCGGACAGCTCGCTGCCGAAAAGCAGCTGAGACAACAGCAGGTTTCCGACCACGCTCAGGTTGCCGAGGATATGCAGAGTGACGGCAGAGGTGAGCGTGATGACGCAGCAGCTGGCCAGGTTGTACATCACTGAGCCCAGGCAGCTGAGCAAGATAAAGACCCACAGGTGGCAGTCGTAATGGAGCGGCGACTCCAGCACAGCCCAGTTCTCTAAGGCCAGAGCTGCCACGGCCAAGATGCAGAAGCTAGGAATGGACATCAGGTAGAGCAGCAACACAGAGTTGATTTTCTCCTCCTGAAGCAAGATGCCTGAGTAAACAGAGAAATGCAGCTGTTACAAACATGACAGTGTTTATTGACATTGTCATGTCATGTGTAAAATTAGGCTTTGAGCTTTAAAAACAACAAGCGTCATGTCATGTATGTCATGCATTCAGGGTCTGAAATTTAATTTCTACCTCACTGTGGACGTTCACGGAACATTTCTACTGGTCGCTCAATTTTTCTGCTACTTCTGAAATCTATGTAGAACGCTTTAGATTTGTAAGCACCGAGTCAGAGTTACCAGACAGTAGAAATATATCTATTTAAAAAATAAGATTATTTTGGACAACGTGTCTGTCATGGTGGTCAAGTGTTTTGAAATCTTTACCTGACAGCCAAAATGTACCCTGTATTAGGCAGGTTGCAGGTGCTAATATAATTCCCTGGGTGCACTAAAAAATGTGTTCAAGAGAAGTAAACTTATAAAAAAGGTAAATTGTAAGACAAGTGATAGAGAGGATGAAAATAGTTTGCTGAATTTTGAGTTAAATACTAAAATGTATGCAGTGGTAAGAAACATGAATTTAAAGCAAAAGACCCAAGAGAAATAAAAAAGAACAATTTTTTCTCTAACTGTATTTCTTACTTCGAAGAACTATATGATTTTACAACAACAAGGCCTGTATCCAAATATTTAGTTAAACATGCAGTATTTCAGTGGACTGTTCAGGTGACATAACAGAGGGTTCCTGTGTTTTTCTAGTCAAAATAACAATGACAGACTATTTTCTGTTTAGCTCATTCAAAAGTTGACAACAAGCTCTGAAGCTGTCTGATAGTAGGAAATAGCAGGGAATTATACAAAACTCCTGTTTGGAAACTTACATGACAACATGTCTTGATATCTGGACAAGAAGGATGCACAACACATCTACAAAACCTCTTGATGTTTTAGTAAGAACACACTTCACTCACCGTAGTGTGTGAACATGCTTTATATGTGGGCCTTTGAACAAAAACATGTGCACCAAAGTGTGTCAGAGAAAAGTTCACTTATAAGGGAAACTGTTACAACAAGTAAGAGAGGATGAAAATAGATTGTTGAAACTTGAGACATCGCCGAGCTAGTGTGGCACCTCGGAATGGAGTCAAACATTTAGTCAGGATTAAAAATAAAAGTAATACATAGCTCAACCTATTGGACCTGGTTTACTAAATGTTTCCCTAAATTCAAAAGCAGGACTTAAAATTTGAACTTAATGAATTTTTGTTTAGAGGCAAACTTTACAATGTTGGACAAAGCAAACATTCTTGTCCAAGAAAATCTTTTCCTCTACAGAAGCACATTTTTTCATGTCTGCAGTCTTGTACTGTTTGTCACTGAGCAGCTATACTGGAGTATTTAAACTGATGACCCGATAGTCACAAGCCTGCCTCTGTAATCGTGGCGTGTGGTGCCCCCTGCTCCTCGAGGTACAAAGTATGTACCATTACATGCTAGTGAGCAAAACTGAAGATCTGCTTTAGTGTTACGCAACAACAACAAAAACTCAGGGCCTCTATATATATTCCAAAATATATTATTGTAGTAGTGGAGACTAATGACATTAGAGAACATATTCCTCTGCAAACTTTAAAGCAATTCCTTCAACAAATGCTTCGCTGAGAGCACAGAACATTAGATAAATGAGTACACTGGATAATTGTAGTAAAGGCACAACTCAGCCTACATGACATCAATTCAAGAAAGGAATCTGTATCTTTCCAAGGATAAGGATAACCATATATGTAAACTCGAATAAATAGTTGTTTTGTACTAAAAGTCACCAGTTTTTTCCACCAGGATAATCCACTCAGTAACAACAACAATTATTAAGTTATTGAAACATTTGCTGATCCATTATTCAACAAGGATTCTGGCCCTAAATGCAGTCTGTATGAATAGTAAACAGAAACATGGGTGGAAATGAGAAAAACTTCTACAAATCTATCTTGACTCAATCAGCTGATGACTGACAACATTCTGCCTCTCTTTCAAAATCCAGCATTGCCAGTCAGACAATAGATCAGCATGAATAGTTGGAACATTGATGTTTGTATCCTGTTCCCTAAGCAACCAGAAATATACCACTGACTTTCCACCTTAATGCAAGGGTGTGTTACTGGACTGAGAAGTGAATCACTAACAAGTTCCAGGATTGCAGACTGCTGCGGTGTCCAGGGGGAAACACGAAAATAACCTCTGATGTATGTGGCATGATAACATTTCCAGTTATAAAACAGTATTTAACTTTCAAATGCTACTTTCTATAGTGACAATAAAAACACAACAAAACAGAAATGTCAACAGTCTGAGGCGACAAGCAGGAAGAAAACTGAAAACACTGAAAAGATACAGTGAAAGTGGTACTTACTTTGCTGAATGGACTTGACACCCCTCAACATGGTCGCTGCAAACACAAAGAAGCAGCCGGTCTGGTCATACTGGACCTCTCCCATGATGCTGAAGGAGGCTCCCAGGCAGATGGGCATCATGGCTGTGTATTTGAGGAAGTGGTGTTGTTTGCCCAGGATCAGCGTGGAGATGGCCAAAGTAAAGAGAGGTGTGGTGGTGTAGATCATTTGTGCAAACGACAGCTGGACTTGGTTCAGACCCATGTTCCCAAAAGCGATACTGGCACAAAATGTCAGACTCAACAGGAACACCTTACATTTTGCGCTGGAGGTCAGCACCTGCTCTCCACCCCCTAACTGGCGGATCAACCGCAGTTTGATCAGCCCATAGTCCACCACTATGGCTGTAAGCATGTGCAGCGCTGACAGCAGCAGAGGGTACCTGAAGTTGTAAACGGCAAAGATCCATTTGTTGAGGCTGGAGATGGTGGTTCCCGTCACCAGCCAAACAATAACAGCTGACAGCAGATGGAGCATCTCTGCGGGGGGCCTCCTCCTGCCTTTCTCTTGCAGAGTCGCCTCGCATTTTGAGAAGCCATCGGCGTTGATCATGTTCGTGTCATTGTCCTCTCTAGAAGGAAAACACATGTTGAGTCCGTACCTCTCATCTCCGACTGAAAGGCATGATCAAACCTGCACGTTTGAGGCTATGAATCGCAGAAAAAACCTGCGACACAGCTGTTTTTTTTCGTCCTCTGCGGTGTTAGCCGGTCTTTGTTGTTCATTAAACCTGTATTTTACAGCACCGCCTACAGACACGTGTTTCTATTTTGCATGCCGGGCTAGTTGTGTAACTTACCCCGCGCAGGCAAAATGACATATAAAGACAGACAGGGATAGGTATGATGAGGAGGGTGAAATGGAAAACTGTACGCGCCTTCTCCACGACGGGGGCTAAGAGGACTGGTTATTAACTTGACATGCAGCAATGGACTGGCGCACTGTGATGCACCAAAAACCTCAGCGCTGTAGTAAACATCACTGAGCGACTTGGGCGCTGGATGTACTAAATGTAATGCATATCAGACAGCGCAACAGCTCACATTGGTTATGTTTTTCTCTCCATGCTGGCTTTAAATAGTAGCATACTTTATTGCTCGAGGACATCTTGTGATTCACTTTGGGAAACCCTGGCAACTCCGTGTTATTGTTCAAACACCGACTCGCTTGTTACACCCATGGGTTTATTATGACAGCGCACAACATGTAGCGTTAGCTAGTTAGCGGTTTCATGCTAGACTACTCGGTAACCGTTAACACAACAGCACAACTGTCCCTAAATGTGTAACAATACAAAGAATAAGGTGAGTTAAGTTAGCTGACCTCTGCTACGGACTGTCACTCGACACCAGGCAGCTGAATGGCTCTCTGTGAGCTAACGGCTAACGTTAGGTTGTTAGCTACAAAACACCAACCGCCACTCTTGTTGACGCGCTTTAGCTTACATTTGTAAAGTTAACATTACCTACACCACAACTGCGGTCAGTGACATTTTATCAGAATATGAGCTTTTTTTTTTTTTTACCTTGTTGTTCGACGAGTACCTCGACAACACTGGAAGCGGAATCCCAAATAAATCCGCGTCAGTCGGTTACCGGCTGTCAGACAAGTCGAGGCGGCGGACCCGCTTCAATATCATTGGATGGGTTATTTAAAGGGCAATTCCACTCATTTAAGGGCGGCTTTTATTCCGTGCATGGTGCAAGCTGAATGCAACCTCTACAGAGGGAGATACATCAATTTTATAGCACATATGATTAAAATAAATGTCTAGCCAATCTAAAAACATTACAGTAATGTCACATAACTTGCTTACAAATAGTATATGTACCTTGTGTTTACAATACAAGCAGAAATTAAAGCTCACCTGGAAGAAAACATGAATGGCTTACAAGTATTACAAGAACAAACACTTGACAAAAGAATAAAGAAAACATACAGCTAGCAACAGCAGGGTTTCATTTGCAAATGCAAATCATTACCTGTAAAATATACATTTGTTATTTGTTTCACTTAAAGTTCCATGTGTAAGATATGCCATCATTTTAACATTAAAACAATTAACTAACATTGTAAACAGAATGTGAAGAGTGTCCTGGCTGAGAGACGAATATGCGGGTGGTTTTCTAGTTTCTGCCACTTAGGATTTAGTTCAATAAACAAATTAACTTAACGTTACATGGACTACAGCCCCCGGTTAACATTAGTGGCCCACAGATGGATAAAACCCAGGTGAAGATTATAAGATTGAAGCGTTTTTTGGCTCTCAGAGTTTCAGCAGTTTGGTCGAATTTTGATATTCTTGCCCACTGACTGACTGACAGGCATTACACAGGACAAATGCAACACACAATATAAAGAATAAATTAGAAAATATGCCAAACTACTACAACTATATGAACATTAGAGATCATATGGACCCAGTTTAGAGGTATATATTTGGAGCAGGTGGCTCAGAATTACACATTGAACCTTTAAAGTAATAAAAACTGAACAGTAAATTGGAGACATCTGTGCAATAGTACCACCCCATTCAACTCAATGTTCTTTTCATTCAAAGGCAACTAATAAAAAGTTCAGATCTCATTTTGTGTATCATCTCTTCAAACCAGTATTCTGTTTGTCTTTTGACTTTGTAATGAACTTGGTGGAGATTTGAAAGGTACAACAAATATACTATTATTATGTTGTTGTTATTATTATGTAGTTTTGCAAAAGAAGATGTAATATAATGGAGGTAAAGTTTATGTAAAATCTAGATATCCACAATCCCTTTAGCATATCCTAAAACTGAGTTCGTACATATTTTGTTTCTTTTCAGATGAGAGATTTCTGTTGTATGGTTTGTTGTTTTTGGTTGTCTGGCATTCAACCTCAGTCCAGACCAGTCCCAGACACGGTCCCAAGATAAATATATTTTTGGCCTCGAGGTATCATGACAGGCAGTTTCTCTGGACGTTTCTGTTGTGATTTAAAACACATGAACAACACTGGTTTGACAGTAAACAACAGCACAGCTTTATGTTTTTATTTGAGCTAAAAAATATAACATTTTTGAGGTCATTGGGCACAAAAGGTGAGTTCACATCATGTTTCAGTAAGAGTCCACAAACAGTTAGCTAGTTGAAGAGGCTTTCCACTACAGATTCTTTAGCACTCTAAAACCATGCATAGCTATATGTTGAGATTATGTTGTATGCATCATTACCTGCAAAAAACATAACATTGTGCTTTATTTGAACAACACCTTATTTCCAGCATCAATATTATTATATATCTTATGAACTTTTATTCATAAGTTAATTCCCCCATCTCATTAACTGGTATACAATCTTAACTCCATTTAAGATTATGTATACACAGGTAGAGTTTAAGAAGTGCCCAAAAAGTGAATATTCAAGTAATGTGAAACACTACAAAACAATCTTAGTGATTATACATGTGGCGATTCTATTTCTATTGTATTCTTGCTATATACAGGCCAAAAGCAAGCAGGCAGTTATACATTTTCATCATGCCCTATTATGATACACAGTAAGATGAAAACTATAAAGTAATAGGTTAATATTGGTTATAGTATGTATATTTACTACTAATGTACACACAAAAAACTATTGCTAAGCCTACTTGAACTGTTTTCTGGTCCTTGACTGATGTGTATAAATCAGATTCTTTTATAATTCAACTAATAGAATCCTGTTACCGAAACATACTTTTTGTGTTGCATAAAACACGTCTCTGACCTGGGAGTCTTTTCTTCTTAAGTGACTTGTGTTATGCGGACATGTCCAAATAAAGCAATTTCAGGATAGAAACCACTTATACAGCTAGCCATTTCTACAGTTTGTACTACTGGGAAACAGGTTTGATGCTACTTACCAAGATGATAAACCTAGATATATTAAGTACAATTTATTAAAAAAGAATTCACCCTGAATGTAACCCCTCAAAACTAAAAATAGCCTGAAAGATTTCTATAATCTGTACATAATTGCTGGGGAATCGTTGGGGATGCAGTGGTTACTACGGACTTACTACTTCATTACATAATTAAGGCTAAAATTACAATTGAGCACCAATATAATTCTTTGCTGAAGAAAATCCCCAAAGCTAAGCAGATTTAGAGGGACTTCTGTCTTAAGATATTTGAAGTAGTACCACAGCTATTTACTGTTGCACTTCCAATAAGTTTGAGAGGCAAATTTAAAAGAGAGTGGTCCAAATAGATTAGTATGCGGTCAAGCTGCAAAAACGCTGGATCATTCATTTCCCATAATGCAACTCAATGGTGTCTTGAGAGATTACTCAAGTGACGTCGCTTTAGTCATTTTCTCTGACTCGACGAAGCTCCTCCAGAGCCTGTGAAAACATTATACAACTGCTTTCACAGGCTGTGTAGTAATCCTCATAGTAAATAGTGGAGGAGTGCCCAGTTAATGCAAACAGAAACTTAATTTCAAGATCATGAGGGAAGCAGCGATTGTCTATAAAACAGCATGGTGTATTCAGTCAGAAGTCCGTCCAAAGAGAATGACATCTACTTTGGTTTTCACGGCTCAATAGCTGCTCATCAGAGGCCAGTCAGACTGGACAATAAATCCTTCAAGATACATTTCGGGTAATGTAGTAAAAATTCGGAAGAATCAGGGGGATCAATAAATGAAGTTCTGCTTTGAAAAAGCCTTTAAGTGCCGAAGAATGCGTAGTCCTGCTACGGTCCTTTAAATCCTGGTGTCTCTGTCAAAGTTCAGCATGAGGAACAAGTTGTTCCAGCTTTGAGAAGAACGAGACATTCAGTACCAATATTTTGCGGCACTCCTTTGCCCCAAGTTATCCCCTCCCCCCACACACACACACACACGGACGCACATAAGAACTCTATGTACTCTTCAAAAATCAGTTCTTTACGGTGCTGAATGAACACACACACACACACAACATACACACACACACACAACATATACACACACACACACACACACACACACACACACACACACACACACTGAGGCCATGCATTCTGAAAACACAAGTTATAATAGAGCAGAAGAGAGTTGGTTAGTAAGTGGGAGCAGGAGCTTGTTTTGTGCTTGAAATTCTGCAAGTGATGGATACTTTCAATACCTGGTTCACTCACTCACTCACTCACATCCACACACACACACACACACACACACACACACACACACACACACACACACACACACACACACACACACACACACAGCTGTCCATAAGTCACAGAGAGTCCTTACATCAGGAGGAACCACTCAGCCTGTCTGATGCCACAGTGTCAGGGGAACTTTTGTCCTAGAAGATATCAGGGCATTGGCTCCAGTCCTGTCTGTCTTTGGCCTCCCAGTAGCCCCCTCTGTAGAGGTAGGTGCTTTCTCCCGTTGTATCATCTGCCCTCTTCTCAAACCACAGTGGCTGGTAACCCTCGATGTCTTGCCCTAATGACACAGAATCATGTTTTTTAAGGCATGGCTTGAATGTGTACTATTTTCCAGAATATCACAATGTTTCTACTTTCTTATTTCGTCATACTGAACTCTTTATGGGAAATAATCAGAACTCTAAGAAAGCTGAATGCAAATGAGTGGACTTCACTTTGTCCGACGGCCTTCTACAATTAATTCCATATATATTGTACACCCCTTTATTTAGCCAGAAAGGTCATATTGAGATACAAGATCTCTTCTTCCAGTGAGTCCTGGTAAAGACAGTAGCACAAGCAATTTCACATAAAAACCGCTTCACATGTCAGAACACATTGAATACATGAAGGCAACACAAGGGACATAGTAAAAGAAGAGAGGCATGCAGGCCGTACCAGCGATGTACATAAATCCCTCCACCTGAGTGAAGGATTATGTGAAACAGCAACATGTTACCTTCAGGGTAGTTTGTAAAAGACCTTTAAGGAAGGTATATTATTTCTAAGGTAATGATATTTTGCAGCTTGCAGAGAAATCAGTTTTACCAATTTCTGAGCGCACCCTGGAGACACCCATTGAAGCTGTAATTTCACTTGTCAAGTTACTGCCAGAACTGCAGTTTAGGTGCAGTTTAGCTTTTGACTGACAAAAAAGATCTTTTCGGGCACAATATACCTAAAGTGGTTAAACAAACATCTGTGTTTCCAGATGTGGTAGTGTGAATGAAGTGTGTGCTAGTGTAAATCAGAATATCTATCATAAAGATCCGCTGCGGACATGTTTAAATAAAATATTACTCTAATTTGAATAATAATTTGTCTGACACAAAAAAGTTACATTTTAGTTAAAAAATCTTAAAATCACATCTACTCCTTCTCCCCCATTGATACATCCCAATATATATATATATATATATATATATATATATATATACAGTATATAATATACAAATGGCTTCCAATCCAAACTACAGTAGTTGTGATGCCTTAAAATCCTGCTTGTATGTTAAACTTAGATCTAAGATGAACACAGAAGCTCAAATATCCAAGTGAAGCTACAATAAGCAAAACCCATTTTTGAGCAATCTTGTCTTGTTTCCTTGTTCTCACCTTCCTCCAGGGCCTGATTGGCTTGCGTCTCCCTTTTTTTCCTCTCTAGCCTCTGACACTCCTCCAGACGCTGCTTGTGGGTGTTTGCTTCATCCCACACACCTGCCTCCATCAGCCGCTGGTCTGGCCGCAGACGACTGTCAGTGGGCGCAATACCATCTTCCGGCTCATTGAGAGTCAGAGCCAAGGAGGAGAAAAAGTGCATGTTCTCCGCATTATCTCTGGAAAGGGAAAGAGAGAAATAAGAGAGGGCAGACGACAAAGAGGGTAGGTTAAAATGCCACATACAATCTAATTTAAAATGTGTTAGATAAGATGAACGTACGGGAGAGGATATTTTTTCCACAACAGTTTGGGCTGAAGAGTCTGATAAACTGTCTTTTGTTTGCCTTCAGAGCCTCCACATCCTTGGCTGCTGTCCACTATTTTGGCACTCTCCATCTTGTCGTCCCAGGTTCCTGACAGGATGTAATGGGCTGTGCCCTCTCTGTTCTCTATCACTCCTGTTACCTGGAGACACCAGAGAAGACGACACACAGGAAGAGATCAGTTACACGCCGTAACGGCTGGATACTTCATTTACTTATTCTGAGGTCGGAATTTTCCAACTTCCGACCTCCAAGCATTCCAGGTGCACAACGCCAAAAGTAAATAAAAACCCAGGCTGACCGTGATACTAATGTTTCTTTGGTAAGTGTACACACAATTGAATTCTATATGATAGTATGTATTATTTTAATTAAATACAGGCAAATAAACTTTTCCTTTTAGTTGATGGTCCATTACAATGTGCGCTTTTATTGTTGCGACGTCAGACAACTGCTTCCTCATGAAGTCGGGGTAGATTGATTTCCCCGAGTTTACAAACAGGAACTCGAGTTTGATGGTCGTTCCATTGTACTTTTTCTAATAGGAGGTCAACGGAAAAATGGCTTATTTTGACGGAATGCTCCTAGCTTAAAACATGTTCATGTAGCTGGAGTGTAAAACTGTGTGAATGTAATGAAATCGGACTGAAGACAACCAACAAAGATGCTCTCTGCCTGTTTCCCATCTGGAACTACTCCTGACAGAATAAAATCAGACTTACTTTACGTGGGACATCTCTGGAGAAGTAGCTGTAGGGGGAGAATTTGAGACGGCAGGTGTCCTTGGTGGTGTTGTTTACAATGTCAATGTCCCCAGACTGCCAGCAGCGACAAACAGGAAAACAGCAAGAAAAACAGATGTGACCTTAAAAGTGTATTTTTTGTAAATGTTGTCTTTCTGAACAGTAATTGCCCACATCATTTTTGAGTGAACTGTTTTTAGAAGATCTCTAGTTTTTAATTCTACATTATAAGTTATTACTTTTTTACTCGTTTAAAAATGAGCACACACTCTCACAGGACAGGTTGTGCTTTTGACAGTTAGAGTAGAGATGGCAAACCTGATCAATCCAAAGTTTCCCCACAATAATGTTGTGCACCGTTGAAGTCACTTTGCTCCACACATAGCGGTTTCCGCTTGAGTGGAACTGCAGGTGAATGTTTCCTACAGTGAGGGAAGGGAGACAAACAAACATTTGAAACCTGGCTTGTAGTGGTATATATTATACTGTATACTGATTGCAATCATGAACTGCTTCAATTTACTCGTTTCTTACCTAATGGCATGACAGAAATATATTTCCCACGAAACTTGCTATCAATAGTGATATGCTGCCACAGGGTCCATCCTCTTTGTGACGTCACATGGTGTGCAGCAGCTGGTGGGTGATGACTGACCTGAGGGTGAACGGTATCAGCTGGTGTAAGCAGACGATATAGACGTCCTACTGTATTTATGTTTTTGTCCTTCACTACAGGGATATTTGTCTGTGTTTGTCTTTGTTTTACCTGCTCAGAGATGGAGCGATAACCATACTCCTCCAGCCGGTCCAGCTCGTAAGTCTCCCCCAGCAGTGGG
This sequence comes from Cottoperca gobio, assembly GCF_900634415.1. Lineage (NCBI taxonomy): Eukaryota > Metazoa > Chordata > Actinopteri > Perciformes > Bovichtidae > Cottoperca > Cottoperca gobio. The sequence goes on along the minus strand of NC_041366.1, from coordinate 16,067,134 downwards.
TTGAAGGGCTTGGCTGTACGATGGACTGTCGTGGAGTAGGAGGAGACAGAAAAGGCAGCCACCAGGCACATCTGCTCCAGAGAGGAGTCACAGCGAGCTGCCCGGTCCAGAAGCTCGCTGTACTCCAGATCCTCCGTCAGACGCTGCAGCATCGACAACGGCTCGTTGAAGTTTACCTGAAATCACAGAAAAGGTTTCTTGTAAGGCATTTAAATTCAAAAGTTCAGTACAAAAGTACAGCCAATTTGTACTGTATGTTTTTCATTTACAGGCATGGGTATCTTGGACAGGTCTTTCCCAATACAGTTCTTCATGATGCTCCACAGGTTAAGGGAGTAATTTGGTTTGTCAGGAATACGACTGCGTCTTGTTCTTCGTAGCTGCATGTGGTTTGTACCTGAGGTGTCCTGTAAAAATATGACAACATTTTATTTTTTATTTTAATGTAATTGCATGAGTGCATATATGGCAAATATGCGCGGGACCTACATTCTCATTGTGCGTCCAGTCATTTGACATTCCTCCGCTGATCATACTCTGATTACTCCCTGAGCGCCTGGAAGAAAGCAACATTGTTTAAATACAGTTCACAGATCTCGTGCCTGATCGAGAACACAGCTCTAAGATTATTAGTCTGTACTAGAGAGGAGGTCTCACTTGTGCTGTATGTTGCTACTAGCAGTCACAGTTATGAACGCACGGGAGTCCTCCATGGCATCGAAGAACTCTGCCTCGTCATTCTCATCACTCGCGTCCCCCTCCTGAGATCGCTCCACACCTATGGCAACAAGCGGAAGGGTTGTGTGAAAATCAAGCATATTGTCGTGCTGCTTTCCAAAGGGTTGCCAAACAACAGACACACCTTACCATCATGAAAAATATAAATGAATTAAGTAACAATAAATTACAATATAAAACACAGAACAATGAGACAGACCAAACTAGAACGAACCAAAACAAACGATGGAGATCTATTAAAAGGCTTGCCTATAAAGATACGTTTTTAGAAAGTGATGCCACAGCATTTATTTGGCATAGGGAATCTGATGCCTTGATTACAGCTATAAATTGCAACCATTGTAAAAGTGTGTTACATAGCTAAATACAAGTAATAATAAATAATGAGAATATGTACCAAACAAAAAACTTTGCTGACTCACAAGAAAACCCTCCCCAACACTAATTGCAAGACATTTAATAAGATGTTTGCTGCACACACTAATATCTATGACCTCAACAATTGTGTTAAATTAGCACATATGATCATCTGAACAAAGAAACCTCATTATACTTGTCACTAAACTGGAAGTTTGGAAGAGTTATTTTGTTGTCAGGTGTTTCTTTTACTTCCTGTGTAGATAAAAATTCAGATACGACAAGTCTGACTGAGCCACATTTCTGTCACAGACATGCATTGCTACTACTGACCAGAAGAGGGCCATATTCTTATTCTGAGAGACTAATCAGTACTTTGCCTTCCACACAAAAGAGAGTGGTGTGTCTCACCTGTATATGAGGTGGGATTCTCCCTCCAGGCTCTCTCTAAGCTGTTGTGTTGTTTGGCTAACTGTTCGATGGTCTCTTCCAGATGGTGACGCTGCTCTCTCTCATACTGCAGGGTCTTTTGCCATCTCCGGCTGTGAGATTCTGCTACGTCCAAAAAGTCACGACAAGCCTGAGGTGTGAACACAACACACATCAAAAGCTGCAGGCAGAGCCCTCAAGCTGCATTCCCCTCATTTAAAGAGACAACTGATCATTCTCCCATCATCAGCACTTATACTGGCTGAGGCTGAACTCACATTGATCATAGCATTGGAGGTGATGCGGAAAAGTGTGGCTCGCTCATTAACAGCTTTCACTTTGTCTGAGCTTTCAGCGGATCCACGCAGTTCCTCAAGTTCGCTGAGGGAGCGCTGGAGGGCGGCGCCGTGCTTTCCTATCAGCTCATTACAGGTGCTCAGGTCGTCTAGCTTGCTGGCCAGAGTCTTGAGCACCCCTTGGGTTAGGGCTCGATACTCCTGAGGTACAGGGCCTTCATCTCCTGAGTCATCTTCACACAAAGACAGAAAAAGAAAGGTAGTGCACAAAATACATCATTTAAAAATGACAGGTACCATTTAGAGTTTGTTATGTCTGAAATAGTGCGTTTATGGTGGTAAAATTGTAAAATGTAGTAAGCAGTACATTTCTCATCGTCAGACATTGGAAAAGCTATTTTAATACTCTAAATTTAGATTGAAACGAGCTGCGAGTGTTTGTTGAGGGAGAAAGATAATAAACCTCACACCCTGATCTCCCACACCCCTTCCCCTACAAGATCAGAAAGCTGTGAATGAACACCGTTGCCGTGGAAACGTAGGCCTGTGCAATCAGGAGGCTCGGTTATTTTTAGAAGAAGAGGGAGAAAAAAGGATGACGCACTACGTTTCCTCCGCCTCCTTTCCTTTCGCTCTTTCTCTCTCTACCCCTAGTTGGCATGAGCTGAGCATCAGTCTCAGAGATTTCAAAAGGAGAGCAGGAAGACTGGACTGATTATATAGCACCATAAAAGAAAACAATTATAATTCTTAAATAATTGAACCCTATTGTACTCACTTTATTTCGGCCTTCTTTGGGCTTAAAATGCATTTTTCTTTGTGTCTACATCGTCCCTTTTTGTTTTATAGAAGCTAAATTCCTATTAAGAGTGACATTTTCAAATCAAAAACTCAGTTTCTTTGGTATGTCTGCACCTTTACATGAAATGGAAAAGAAATCTTTTAATTCAGTCTGACATATTTGGTACCAAACCTTGGGATGTTGACTAGACATTTAAATAAAATGCAAGGCTTTGAAACGTGCTTGTCCACACAATACATTTGTAATAATGGAGAAGTGTCTGTGGGTTGGAGCGGGTAATAGAGCAAACTCTCAATTTAAAAAAGACCCTGGGTTGTAGATACCTAAAACACTTTCTGCCAGTAGGACAGAAATAAGGGCTGGTTTCATGATCTAGACAGTTATACAATGCACTTTACAAATGACTGCTTCCATCACATGTAATGAACCTCTTCTAGGTCAAAACATTTCTTCTCTGCTATAAGAAACATATTGTGTGTGTAATCTGAAAACTCCTGTTTAAATTGACTGAGGCCAGTGTCTGCATTGCCTGTGAGTACCACAGCAGGAAGACAAACTATCACTGCGAGAGAGAGAGAGAGAGAGAGAGAGAAAGAAATAAAAACAATCAGGCCAAACTGGAATTACAAAGTCTCAGGAGGAAAAGATAAAAAAAATGAAAGGGTAAAAGAAATCCTTCAGGCATCTGTAATGGCTTCATGACCCATATACAGCAGAGAGAAAAGTCTCACGTGATTTATTGTGTTCAAGGTGTTACAACATTTTGAGTTTGTAATAACATGCATACGGGGCTTACGGCTCTGATTTGTGGATAAATGGGTTACTCTTTACGACACTGGAGAGTCTGAGACCAATTGGTGACTCATCGTTGACTCATGAAAACACACCCACAGGTGACAGAGGGAACACTAATATGGACACAGTGTGGGAAGTGAGAATCACATTTAAAGATCTGTGGATGCACTGTAAGCTTCTGCAATATACAAAAAGCAATCAAAGAGGGAATGTAATGTGCTGAAAGCTTGCTGTAGCACAACCTGTTTCCTCTTTGTTAACACTTATTTGGATTAAACTTTCACCCTGGATTTAATGGTTGTCGGAGAGGTTTGAATTGTATATCAAAACATAGGCTACCCATTTATAGGTATTTAAAAAAATGTTTTACTCATGTAGTGGTTCTGTGATAACTGTTACAAGATAAGTGCCAAATAACTTCTGCAAGATCCACTTAATTACTGCTGTTCTAAGCCACTTCTCGCTGATTAATTTGCCCTACTCTTATTACAACTGAGATAATAACCAAAGGCTCATGGAATAATAACCTGTAATCACCTCACTCATACCAAAACACATAAGGATATGTGTCTGTGAATGCACATGCTTACAAACACTTACAGGTTATTCTGTTTCAAATAGGTTGAACAGTGTAGTGGCAATAAGCAACAAAAAACGCCTCTTGGTGCAATTTGAATTAATTTACATGTAGGTTAAAGAACATCTACAAAAAACCAGGTGCGATGAATGACTGATTAGAAACAAGCTTGTAAAATTGTTGCTTCACATCAAATAACACACACGCACATTTGAAAAACTGTGTGTCTTCAAAGTTCCTAATTCCCCACCGCTGTTCACCCGTGACTCCCCGATGTGAACTTTGTAACGTGACCACTGTGATAACTCTCAGGTAAGCAGGTGATAGCAACAGCAATATTTACATACCGGTAATTTAACACACAAACAACATATAGCACATATCAAAATGGTCTGCAACAGACAGTATTACCAATCAAAGACAAAACAGCAACAGTACTGTAAAGCATCATTTCTGAACCATGGGAAACCTCAGAAAGAAAGTAAGTCTGTTTAAAATCTTCTAAAAGGGCTCAACTCCTTAAATCTGGTTTAGTATTGTGGTTGTAATCACTCCCAGGTGGCAAAGTCCATTGTTATACAGTAGTAGATCCAGCATAAACACCTCACACGTGACGTCATGTTTTCCATAATGCTGATGAGGCCAGAATAACTGAGAAAGACATCGATTTCTTGCAGGTGCAAATCTTTAACTCAGCAGTAAAGGGTGCTTAAAGGCACACACCTCTGAGGTAATATCTCATCTAGCAGCTGCTTTTACAGTAATAACCCTGAGGAAAAGTAGAATAAAGATAAATACTGTTCTGTTGTTCTGCAGTGACTTTGAAAATTACGGTGCAACTGCCTTTTTGTTAACTTTAAAGCATATTCTGCCCTGTGAAAAATCCAATTGGCATATTTACACAGACTCCATCAACAGACACACTCGGCAACAATTACAAACCCACACATGTAAGCAAGCAGGCAACCACAAACCTTCTACGTTCATTCTTATTCTGCTCTTAAATAATTAAAAGGTTACTTACAAGGTGACACTCATTGCAAAGGCTACACTCGTGTCTTCCTATTGTCCACAGAGTGTATGGTGAAAAATGTTTTCAATGAAAATCCTCACACCCTCTCTCTTTTTTACCCCTCCTGCTATCAGAGCGGGAGGAGGAGTCTAAAGGAAGGTCATTTCATTCAGTTCTCACTGTCGTCATACTGAAGGAGATATGGAGGGAGAAAGGAGACGGAGAGGGAAGGAGGCAGTGGCTCCATGTGTGTTTGTGCAGAGGGAGAGAAAGAAAAAGAGAGAGGTCGGGGGTTTCTCTTAAACAAATAAGGCTAGACAGCAGCAAACTGAAGATGTCTCCCGGACTTATAGAATGCAATACATATTATGTATGGTGTAAAGAATAAGTCATTTAAAATTAAATGGTTAAATTAGGATTTCTTGCATTAACACATGTCACAAACACGCCCCAGCTGACTGTCTCCATCAGAACACATGGAACAACATTGCCCTCTTGTGGCTTGTTGTTTACATATCATTAAAGGATACAAATATATAAATGATGCATTTAGGTAACTGGGTCTTGGTTGCATGAGCCTGCATTCAGGTTAGAGCTAGAACTATTGTGACCCCTTAGACATTCTCAGGTAAACCATGTTGTTTCTCGGGCTGAATCCTTTAATGTTTGCCTTTGCCTTATATTAAATTTAATAGTTTGATTTTATTCTTGTATTTTATACCTTTCGTATTCTATTTGAGCTTGTTTTTATTTGCTATTCTCTTAGCTTTTAAATAACCAATTAGAATGTTTTAATGTGTTTCTTTTGCACTTTGTCTCGATGCTTTTACTGTTATATATTTTATGTAAAGCGCTTTTAATTGCCTTGGTGCTGAAATGTGCTTTATAAATGTAATTGCCTTGCCTTTAAAGTCAATATTTGGGACTTTAAAGGAACAACAAATCCAACAATCAGCCGTTCAAAAAGAAAAGAAAAAAAAGTCACGTCATTTCTTTGCACCAGAGCAGTACTGTGTGTGAACACTGACACTCATATATGGGTCACACAGAATATAAAATATCCATCTCACCTGAGTGATGCATCAGCAGAGTGGAATTGGCCTTAGCTTGCTGCAGGGCGGAGACCCAGCGCTGACACTCTCCCTCAGAGGTTGCCTTCAGGTGGTAGCTTCGTCCTCTACTAGTTAACACCACGTGGCAGGTGTCACCCACCTCGATGTGTGCTGTTGCCAAGGGAATGGTGCCCCGACATGTGTGCGCCATCTCCGCCTGAGTCCTGAGGGAAAAAACAACAAATTTGAGAAAAGGTGACCGTAATGGTGCAGCTCTGTTTTCGATTGATTTAAAAGTTTAGTGTTAATATAACATCCTAATAAGTCTGTCAAACATGATGAAGCCTTTTCTTTACTGTCATGCTTTGGACAATTTATAGCCTACATTTCTAGAGGCATTGGACAGCATGTACTGTAGCTTTAACCTTTAGTCTTACATGATCATTGCCCCTTTCATAAAAGTATTATTATACTGAATGTTTTTTTACAAGGTATTTCAAAATTCCCTTAGTATATGACACATGTAACACACATTTTATCTTCAGATTATACAACTCGTGCATGGGATGACTGCCATATTACAAATGTATAATAATATGCAGAACAAATGAGCCACTCTCATAGGCTCCTTTATTTCAGATACATTTGCATTTTATGACATAACCTATGGATATATTGTGAATAAAGTTACTGTTTTATATTACTTACAGGTAACAGATAAGGAATGGGCTTGGGTGTTTTCTACATCCCCTTCAGTGTCATTGTCATACGGCTGAATAGGATACAGTTAACCTATTAACCGCAATATATATAAAATACTGATGGACACTGTATGTAACCTAGGCTATCTTTTCCATTATTCACAGATCATAAAATTCGGCATTTTTAATTTTATGACTATGACTCTGGCATTTTTGTTGCTAAACTAGCATCTTTCAGGCACGTCACAGATAAGTAACGTAACGTTAACGTTAAAAAGTTTTATTACCCATTTTATAAATCCCTTTTTCAACTAATTAACTCTGCCAACGCGCGACTAACACATTTAATAATTATAAACTTTTTATGTCAACCAAGATAATAGTAGCTAAAGCAAGTGTCGGGTCGAGCATCAACGGCCGCTGCAGTAACCGTTAGTTACCGTTACCTGTAGTAGGACAGCAGGCCGTTACTAAGGACGAACCACCGCCGCTGGTAACCCTTCAGGTAGTTGGTCCATTTAAAGAGCCAGCCTTTGTAGGTACCGGTATCCAAACACGTCAGGTGCAGCCCCGGGAGAGTCGGGGACGGCAAACTCTTCACCAGCTCGTTCATTTGCTCCTCTTCAGCAGCGGGATGGACGAAGAGTCGGTGGAGTTGCCGCCTGTCAACAGCTGTACCGTTAGCTAGCTGCGTGAGTGAGCCAGCTGCACTGCACTGTTCCCTCCGCTAAAGCTAATGTTAGCTTGCAGCTGTTTGATGAAGCTAAGTCAGTTTCCCCTCTTTACCCTGAGATAGTTAAAACTAAAATCTACGTAGTTGCGCTAAATGTTTCAGCTATAATCATATACACAGCAAACATATTAGTACATTAACTGCACTTTGACTACGTGTAATAATAAAGCCTGTGGATGAGAGAGAGGGGGGGGGAGAGGGGGGGGAGATCATGATGACGTCCTCATCATCACAGGATTGTAGCATTGTAGCATATGGGTGCAGGTCTGTGTGTGTGTGTGTGTGTGTGTGTGCGCGTGTGTGTGTGCGTGTGTGTGTCTCACAGGGTTTTAATTAATTTAAACAATTAGGCCATAACAACACAATTAATAAAATAAATAAATGTCTGCAATTTAAGATTTGCATGACTTTTAATTTTGAGAAAAATGGAAGGAAAAAAAGGAATTATTTGAGTACATTTCTCCATTCCCTCTTTTTATATATTATATATATATATATATATATATATATATATATATATATATATATATATATATATATATATATATATATATATATATATATTAATATTACAGTCAGGTATTATACGATTTAGGTAAACTATTTGTATCAGATCAGAATCACAATTAAAATTGGCTTTATGTTGCACTGTGGGGTTAAAGCCACTAGAGGGCACCTCCAAAGATGCCTTAGAGATCACAAAAAAAGGAAATCTTTTTATACTAGTTTATTCCAATGCAAGATCCTTTGAAACCTTTATTAAGACATTATTTGGGATATTTTAAGATTTTTCCCAGAACTTGCTTACAAATCTGCAATATTCTGTTATACTTTTTTTGATACCTGCTTCTTCAATATGTCTCTGAAAAGTACAATTATTATGGATGAACATAAAATTATCACTGCCATAATTTCTCACCAAAAAACAAAATGTGGCTTAGTATGATGCCTTGTCAAAATGAGATAAGACAAGAGCTCTGTATGCACACAATTTTCAGACTTGCTCGATCACCTAATTTAGATTCTGACAGAACAGCCTGTAAGTTAAGAAGATGGATTAATGATTATTGAAGTCCTTTCTTGTTATCAATAAGCAACTGGCCACCAAAATGAATGAATAAGGGAGCAAAACAACAAACACACGAATGCTTTACTTGCTTGCATTTCTTGAAACCTTTATTCAACACATCAAAATGGTAAAATATTAGATTCTTTGTACAGACAATAATTTAAATAAATACCATGATTAATTATCAATAACAAACGCAACAAGCAGTATCATCAAAGAGAGGCCTAAGGCTTCTTGACTTTTTCTGGAGTATTTGACATTTTCCTATAGATTACAGGGGAGGTTACGCTTAAATAAATGCATTAATAAGTAAATAGGCAAACAGCTAGCAGTTGAAGATTATTTTCATTTGGCATCATCACAGTCGTCAGTGAAAACGTTTCATTGTACAATCATTTATGCAAAGTGCTTTGTGACAATATGCCTCACAAAAAAGGGTTGTAATGTGTGTATTTTTTCTTTCTTTCGATACCTACAAGTTTTCTCTCATCATGTAAAGGAGCAGTTTTAAAAGACCCCAAAGCATCCCCTTATCATCATCAGAAATAAATCTCTATGGCACTACACAAGGATGCTTGATATGGTCTTGTAACTTTACATTGCACTGTATAACTGTTTATTTTAAATACCATGTTGTAAATAATACAAAACCAGTTTACACAGCACAATGCAAATAAAATATATAAACTCACCCAACTGGTGTAGCGAGTAGTGTTGAGCGATATCCCACCTACAAAATTAAATCATTAACAGAAGAAGAATTTCCAACCTCTGTATATTCAGGGCTTCGCTGGGTACAGTAGTAAGGCAGTCAGCACAGCCGATAACATTTTAAAAATCGTCATGGTGAAAAACGTTGCTACAAGAGTGCGTTTCAGTCCATTGTCTTGAAGGTTTATTGTCGTCATCACAGTGTAAATTGTTTCAGCTTCCCACATCCTTCCCAATTACAAAGTCTGCTTTCACTCTATGCTGTACTTCAGAGTCCATTTTCTTTTTTTTTAAAGCAAGCCATCTTGTTCAAAAACGGAGGGCAGGAGGGAGAAGTCGAAGGGCAAAAACTTTACACCGGTCCCGTGGTAGAATTTGTTCTGAAACTCCACCCTGAAATCAAATGGTCAAGTGAATAATTAAGGGAACTTTAATTTACGATAAGGGAGGTGAATGCAAACAGGAAACTTAATAAAGCAGAGCAATGTCATGCTGAAAAGAATAATACAAAAAGATTTTAAACTCAATGTCTGAATAATGTTGCTGTATTTTATATTTTAAGACTTATTATTTAAGCTCAATAAAAATATTTATATTAATTCATCTAACAACTTGCATCATTTCACTTAATCACTGCCTTACAGAGTAGAACAAGTTATAATTTTAGCTACACCGTGATATTATGATTAGAGCTGAAATGATATGTGAATAGTTGTTGTGTTGTTTTGATAATCGAACAATAGGTTGAATAATTCTTGAAAGCAACAATGGACCAAATCCTCTGCTCACAGCCTGTCAAAGGTGAATATTTGCTGAATCTTTTAGTCTTCTCTGCTAGTTAAATGAATGTCTTTGGGTTTTGGACTGTCGGTTTAAACAAACAAAACAAGCAATTTGAAAACGTCTCTTTTAGTTCTGGAAAATATTTCATTCCACTATTTTCTGACATTTTATAGACTATATGATTAATCAACTAATTGAGAAAATAATCAGCTAATTACAATGGCTACAATCCAAAATGATGTCTAGTCTCATATCACAGTACTCTAATTGTATAATTGTGAATATTCAGATCAGCCGGTACTATGAGACTCACCAGTGAAGTCGGAGAGCGTGGAGGAACGCTGATAAACCCTCCATGACCAGTAGGATGGACACGGTGAGCACGGCGAAGAGGCCGAACACAGGGACTAAAAACACCACCCCCACTCTCGTGGTGATCCTCAGACCCAGGCGCATCACCATGCCCCACAACACCTCTGACAGCTCTGAAAACAATACGAACAAAAGGCCATACGGGGCCAGAGACACACACAAATTAATTTATATCTAAAAGGTAAAAAAATGCAAAGTGGTACTTCTCGTGGCTACACTTACGGGCGTGGGCCAAACTGAGCGCCCAGAGACGCAGGTATGATGCAGTGTTGGAAATGCAGCCCAGGCAGTACTCTATGGTGTGAATGGCCTGGTACAGGAGCACATCCCCAAAGTCAAACTGCAAAACAGTTTAAAATATATATAAGATATTACACTTAAGTCATACTGATGAAAATGAAGTCCAGATAGTGTGGCTCTCCTGTTTTAATACTGCATACAATATTTTTGCATTTTGAAATTTAGACAATGATAATAAATTATTTATATATATTTAAAACAAAACAAATATATATATACATAATTATATGTATATATATATAAATATATATATATATAAATAAAATAATATATATACATATAATAAAATAAAATAATATATATAAAATAAAAATATTCTATATATATATATATATATATATTATATACATAATATATATATAAATAAATAAAAATATTATATATACATATATAAATAAAATAAATATATATATATAAATAAAATAAAATATTATATATATATATATATATATATATATATATCATATATATATATAAAAAGAAGAAAAGAAAGAGGGTATTATAAATAATACATTACAATACATTCCAAAAGTCCAAAAGTGTACTGGGTATCTTTACTTTGTTTATACAGAAATGTTTATGTACATTTAACATATAAAAGGCATGGTACTGGTGGATCTCTGACCTCTTTGGGAAGAGCTTCTCTGCTTGGCATTTCATCAAGTCCCTCCTCTTCATCATCTTCATAGGATGGTGTTGTTGAATTGTCGTCCTCACTTACACGCCTCACCCGCTCATAACCCTGAAGTGAGACAACAGCGCTGATTTTATTAAAAAAGACTTTAGGTTTAGCATAAATATATATATTCAAATATGTTTGATCCCACATACTCTGCGTCTGCGCAGGCCTTTGCCTCCACGGTACAGCCAATACAAGTAAAGAGGTTTTCCTAACAGCATCACGGGAACTGACATCATAGCTATCACAATTAAGAAGATTTGCAGCCCAGTCTGTGGAATCAAGACAACACAAATGCCTCAACAAGGATCAAAAGACATCCACATAGTGTTTCAGATTATATCATCAACACATACCTGTCCTGGGTAGAGAGGCGTGATATCCTTCCCCTGCATGACAAACATGTTAATAAAGTGGATGAGGATGCTGGGAGCCTGGCTGGAGTCTCGAGCACCGAACGCCAACCACTTGTAGACAATCATGAAGACCAGGTAGCCAAAGAGACAGAGCAGGAAGAGCAGCTCAGGAAGAAATAGCAGATAGACGTTAAATTTCTGTCGGAAGTGCCTGAAGGGAGAGAACAAAGTAGAAAGTCATAAGAGTGGTTTTAATGATTGGACCGTTAAATGCTTATCAAAAACAATACGTAGTTTTATTCGTGACATTTATGCTGAACCAACTGTGATAAAAAAAACAACCCGATATCTCATTTCTTTTATTTTATAATTGCTGGATGCTCATGCTGTAAGTAACACAAGTGATGTGCGTTTACTGTCAGAGACTTATATCCTGAGCCACTCACAAGTGATTGAAGACGCTCAGCACCACTCCGAAGCTCATGTGAATGACCCCCATAACAACCGACATCTTCATCTTGTAGGAGTTGAGGAAGGACAGCCGGTTCACTGCCAAGTTCCATATCTGATGGGATATTAAAAAGCAAATCAAATCAAATGTATTTATAGCCCAATATCACAAATTACACATTTGTCTCAGTGGGCTTTACAGACTGTAGAGCATATATAATATGTGTATATCCTGACTGTAGTGTCTGAGTGCATTTACTCACAGGATCGATGCCAAAGGGGTATGGTCCGGTGAAAACGCCGCTGATGTTTGGGTCTAACGTGAGCAAAGCGTTTGTTTGGAGGGTTTTATTTCTGCAATGTAAAAAAAAATATATGTATCAATTACAAAACCCCAAAACAAAGTCATTTAATTATCTCATTTGTGGAATAGTTTTGAAAAGGAAATAAAATGTGTAATACAATTTATAGATTTAAATAAAATACATAAAAATAAGAGGATTTACAAATATAAAACAGAGGTATGAACACTTGTGTGTATATGATTTGTTGTTTGGAACAAATATGTATATATTATATTTTGTATCTTTAATTTTCAGTATAATGAAAATTGTAAAAAACAAAACAAGTATTGTAAAAAGGGTAGGTGTAATGAGGTAAGGAAACGAGTGTGTGAACTTTACTGCTAACTCACGTCCACTGCTGATTTGTAAACATGGCCTTGACGCTCCAGGCAGAACCAAATATATTGAGAGACTTGGAGAAACAGTCGTTGTAAATCAGCCCAGTGTAGATAGAGAAAAGCCCCATCATCAGGATGATGTAACGTCCGTTGAAGAACATCTCCCATATCTGAGATCAACAGAGACACAGCTATCAGCGAAAACTCATTTACAGTCATCAGACTGCATTATAGATGAGAGGAACAACTCATTCCTACCTCATTACTGGATCGTTTCTTCTTCTGCTGTTTTTCCGTCAGCACCATCCACAAGGCGAAGAGACTCATTATCATCCCGTGCCCGAGGTCGCCAAACATCACAGCAAACAGAAAGGGGAATGTGATGATGGTGTAAGGAGCTGCCAATGAGAGAAACACCATCAATGTGCTCATTTTGAACTTCTCCAAAAGCAAACAAAAACACACTTTAGAGTTTATTCTTTACAAGACCCAGTGTGAGTTCTTACCTGGGCTTACCTCGCGATAGTCCCCCACCCCATACGCCTCCACAATGCTCTGAAAGCCAGACGTGAACTTGTTGGTTCTTAACAGGGTGGGTGGAGTGTCAGTGCTCGGGATGCGGTTCACAAAGGACGGTACGGTGGCATCACCTTTTCTCTGTTAAAAAAATAAAGACAAACATGTAAAGGACAATTCTGAAATCAGCGCCGTACCAACCGGCGTTACATGTTCACAGAAAAAGACACATTGATGATGTTTGGAGCTCCCGTTGTTCACTCGAGTCAAATATTTACTTCTCTAGTTGATTCTGGGTGAGACATTTCATCTGAAAACAACCAAAACAACTCCCCTGGAGTAGTAGGAGTTGCTGGCACACACACTTTGCAACAAGAGAAGAAAATGCTAACCGAAACTACAACAACAAATGATACAAAACATGAGATGGAGGGATTCAGGACTGGGAATTATCCTACTGATTTTTGGATTAAAAGAACATTTTTTATTAGCACGATTTTCATGAAACTTTGTTGGGAGGGTGTGGCGGTGGAGCGAATCCAAATCACCGGAAAATAGCATTGTGAGCTAGGGCATTTCTTGCCTTGGTGGAAGTCTTCTACTTATTACTGTTATCATTGAGTCCAATTACAATTTTGATTTGGCTTTAAGACGGCACATAAGATTCCATGACTTTTCTTTTTACTCACCGCGCCCTCTTCTAGCGCGCCCCGCAGGTTGGCCAGGTCGCTGACGGGACACCACACCTCAGCAATCAGACACTTGTTGGTGACGTCAAAGCTGCAGAGGTTCAGGATGTGGTAGATCGCCTTCATCTTTTTCACCTGCACGACCCAGGAATAGGCCGACTCCGAGGCCTTCTGCAGAACCTGCCTCAGGTAGTCCTCAGTGCGGTGCAGCACCTGGAGGAACGCAACAGTTACTACAAACTCACTGAGAGTGTGTGTACGTGTTAAATGTTGCTGTCCGTCTTCATCAGTCCTACGTTGTTAAGGTCTTGGATGCGCGTCCTTAAGCTGTCCAGCACATCTGCCCGCTCCTCGTCATTCTCAGGGTGAGGGTAAAGATGGCAGTGGTAACTGAGGACAGCAGAGACAGACGTGTACGCTGACAATGAAGAAGGACACAACAAGGTACTGAAACATTGAGTCATGCGGTGATGGCATTCTTACCAATCGCAGATTTTTTGTACTTTCTGTCCGATCTGGTCTCCCCAGAAAGAGATGAGAAACACAACACTTTTGCTGATCTCACCCTGAAACAACACAGACCGGGCAAGTTTTTACTACAGCTTCAAAACAAGTGATGAAAAATGACTTTTCTTTTCTCATAAGATAAGCCAGCTAAATCCTGGTCATGGAGTTTTAATTTAAAGCCCCCTAAAGCCGGTTTCAGAGAGCACATTAACCAGGGAACAGTCACATTTTTCGTTTTAGCCGTTACGTAATTAAGTTTAATTAATAATAATAGTTAATTAGCTACAGCTGCATTAATCTGCCCCAGTGATGTCTGTTGGCTTAACCAGCGACGACTGTCAGCTAAAAATATCTATCTATATTCATATGCTTTCTGTGGCTCTTTGCTAAAAAGACCGAGGAGATTTATTGGAGTCGGTGCTTCACAAAGGAACTGGCTATTCAAACATATAGCAATAGAAATATGCAATGTTGGGGAGCAACTAGGAACATGTAACATAATTAAATTACAAAATAAATGTAATTATTAATTGTAATTAATTAAAAAAAGATGTAATTAATTTACAGTTACTAACGAAAATGTAGGAGATTACAATATATAATATATTATTTTGGGTAGAAATGTTATATGTAGAATATAACATTAATTCTGTTGCTCTGTTCCAATCTTAATTCAAGTTATATTCCAGAACCTTTAATAAGAAGTTACAACACTACCTTTACTAAAAATTAATATCTTTTATTCTTGCGTTTCATACCTGTCTTATTCTATTTTATTTCTGTTCTTTTGGCTCTTTAATGACTATAATTTTATAACGTGGTTCTTTTGTACTTTGCCTTAAAGCTTTGTTCATGAAAATCACTTTATTGCATTGTTGTTAAATAAACTTACCTTACACCGGAGTTTATGTTTTTAGGACTGTTCAGCTTTATTGCCAAGTTTAAAACACGTGTTGGAAAAGTAATCAAATGGAATAAGTTCCATCATTTTGATGAAGTAATTAAAATAGTTACATAACTTATTACATTGTAACGGGGTAACTAGTAATCTGAAACCTATCACATTTCAAAAGCTACGTTCCCAACACAAGCAAGCAAAGCAAGGTCAAACACACAAATCTGCCGTGTGAAATAACTAAAAGTGTTCTAACTTTAGCAGATAATTGTGTTCACGTAAGTCCCTGTTGTTCAGAGTAAAAAGATGATTGAGAAAATAAGTTTTCAAAGGACTTAAATAACAAATAATAAAACAGAAACTCACAGTGTCGAGATCAGCGAGGTTCTCATCCACTTCTGCGTAGCTGAGGATGGTGTAACCCTTACACACTCTCCACAGCATGCGCTCGAAGGCCTCCACCTTCACCCGCTGGATGAGACCGGAAACAAAGCTGCAGCCAGGAGAGACCCGATCAGGTTTGAGGTTCACACATTATGACGTGCTGTTGTGTGGATGTGAATGACACATGTTGCAGCTCACCCCAGCTTGGCTCCGAGCCTTTGCATACCAGTGCATCCAGTCACCGTGTCGGTCTCCATTGTGGGGAATTCTTCATACTGGGGACCAAGAGCCTCATGCTAATTATAAAAGGGAACATGTTTCATTCATGACAGCTTATAATAACTGCTGCCTACAACGGCCCGACACCAGAGGTGGAAGAAGTATTCAGATCCTTTACTCAAAGTACTAACACTGTGAAAATACTCCACTATGAATAAAAGTCTGCATTCAAAAGCTTACTTAAGTAAAGGTGTGTAAGTATTATCAGAATAATGTCCTTAAAGTATCGGTTGTGCAGTTAAATGTTCCCTGTTTCACTATTATATATGATGTTTTTAGATTATTATTACTGCTGCATTAATGTGTGTATGTTACTGCTGTAGATGTTTAAGGTTGTGCTAATTGTAACACCTTTATATACTGTTAATTTACAGCAATGCATCATATTCTATAAGATCATCATGTTTTTAGCGTCGCTGTCCTGTGAGAACCACGTATCTCTGAAAAGAAAAAGTAAACTTTTCACGAGTTTCTCAGAAAACAGCCTGTTTTCAGCTTTGTGACGATGCATGTTCCAGCTGATCCAAGAAGCTTTTTAAAGAGTTTATTGAGCTTAAAAAGTAAGATGAGTTTCTTAACCCTTAAAGAACATTTCATCTTTCAGTTTATCAGAAACATTCAAATATGAAATCAACAAATTTGGAAATACATGGTTTTCACTGGACAGGAAAGTGTTGAAAGACTGTAATCTGAACTAAAGCTGTCAAATAGACGTAGTGGAGTAACAAGTACAATGTTTGCCTCTGAGTTGTGGTGGAGTAAAAGAATAAAGTAGCATAAAATGGAAATACTCAAGTTAAGTACAAGTACCTCTAATTTGTTACTTAGTTATATTCCACCACAAAGCCTGTGTGGTGTTCACAGATGTTTGTTTCTCACATAGACACCACTGTTGCTCTTTGCGGCGTCTCTTTTTAACACGGCAGGACGAGTCAGGTTGTAACGGCGGCTGTAACGTGTCTGAGTCTTTAATTAAAGTCGGCTCTAGTTCCACCTCTTTCACCACAGGACACAAAACAAGTCGGTGAAAAAAAAAAACAAGACGCTGGTGCCGAGGTGAAGGGGAGCGTTTCGCCTGAGATGCAAACACGACAGACGTTTGGACGCACTTACTCTGGAGCGGCTGTGTATGAAGGTCCGTGTGATCTTCAGCATGTGCGTGTACTCGGTGAGCTCCAGGAGGTTCCTCTGCAGCTTCTCTTTGTTTCGGGCCACCTCGCTGAGCTCCATCTCCAGCCTCTGAAGCTGCTCCTGAACACCAACACACATTGAACACCAGCGTAAATCTTCATTCAGTCAACTTAGGGATCCAAGACACAACAGTGAATACGGCTGGCAGCAGGACACGGTCAGAATCAGATTGATTGATTGATAGGGGGTAGACAAAGAAAACTTTAAATGAACTTAATTACAATAATACCTGGTTAAATCCCATTGTGCAGCATTGATCATCTATAAATTAGTTGTAAAGATACAAAATAGAGAGATCACAAATGCTGCATGTAACCTATGACTAGGGCTGCAATGATTATTTTCTAGATGAATCACTTGGTCCATGAAATGTCAGAAAATACTGAAATATGTCTATTTCAAGTTCAATTATATGAATTATATTAAATGTCTCGCTTTGTCAGACCAACACACACACACACATATTCAGTTTAAAAAGATATAACAGAGAGAAAAGCAGGACATCTACACATTTCAGAGGCTGGAAACATTTTTGCACGACAAATTACTTTAACAATCATCAAAATAGTTCTTGATTAATTTTCTGTCAAGAGACTAATAATTGCAGCTCTCATCCTCATGGCATCCTCCTTAAACCTAAACATTATTTGTCATGATGAGTTTACGTTATTTTATATATAATAAACCTGAATTGTGTCAGAAGGAGCCCCGGGACCAGGATATTGTAGCGTGTAAACAATTCATCCCTGTTTCTAATCATTCTCCACCATGTGTGCAGATCCTCCGTCAGGTGAAGTAGCACTACGTCAGCAAAAACTAAGAATATGATAATACATGACGGGCTACACGGTGAAATGAAAGTGAAAGTGTGGAAGGTACATTTTAAATGTCTCATCTTCCATTACTGAAAGGTATTCCAGTATGTAGTAGAGACTCACACGTTTCCAAAGATAGCAAATGTGTCAGACTTAATTTGGGGGGAAATATTTCCATTTGATGGATTAGTTCACTTATAAAAACACGCGAGAACAAGACGATACAACATATATGCATGATACTGTCAGACAGTGTGGTATGATGAATGCTTTTTCCAACCATAAAGGTGCTTGAAGGGGAAATTAAAGAAAGCTTGAGGTCAATAGATGTGGACGAGGGAACGACATGCCTGCACTGAAGCAACTGTATAATATTATGTTGTATACAGATATGAATAGCCAGGTTTCATATAAATGGTAGATCCCAATGTGTATTAATTGAGTATTGTGTAAACATACTCAACTAAACACTATGAAATGTGTACAAAATGGGTATTTTTATGGTAGAATGTGGATGTTGAAGTGACACTTACCATGATCTCAAGGACTTGTCTGGGGGGAGGAGCAAGCGGGCTCTCGTCCTCCTCTGGAACGGTGATGTTAGCCTTTTGAATCTCCCTCAGAAGGTAGCCTGTCCACGAAAAATGCTGACAGTTTGTTTCATGGTAATTATGTCATAGCATGTTGTGTACATCTAAACCTCAGAGGGACCCTTTTCTACAAAACACAAATCAGCCATGAGTTGCTTACATGCCCCTGATGATATATTATAGAGGTGAATGCCCACATGAACCACCCCAGGTGCTCTTTCTTACCCAGAATCCTCTCCATCTCCTCGCATCTCTTGATTTCGCTGACGAAGCGCCGCTGAAATGAGCTGACACTTGGGTTGAGCTGAAACCAGAGGAGCATCACAGGTCAGGCAGCTGCAGGTTACTGCATCACTCAGTGCAATCATGTGCAAATCATAGTTTTAGACTGGCTCTAATATTCGTAATAACAAATGTAATTGTTAATTTGGTTTATTATTATGACATATTGGCTATATTATTTTTGTAGTATCTTTTTCATATTTATATTGTAATTTTCTATTTTTTTTATGTTTATTGTATACACCAAAATACCAAGGCTAATTCATTGTAAGTGAAAACCTACTATAATAATAATAATAAACCTTATTCTGATTGTATTTAAATATTGTTTAAAAACAATCCTCCTGTCCCCAAGTCAAGTAAAATGTGGAGTAATTTACATGAAAAGTCATAATGCAGACACACAGACTTATAGATGTATAGATAGATAATATTTTACAAAACTAAAGTGCACAAAAACATTTGGGTCTATTTATAGGAGGGAGTTCCCCCATCCATCCCCATCCCTTCAACATACAGTACATGCATACTGTGAGAGACAGGACAGGTAAGGAATCAGATTATTCTGTATTTCAAATAATACAATAATACAAATAGATAAACACAAAGACTTTTAAACTGGTGGCAGAATAGATACTAGTGTTTGTGCATCATCTCTACTTACATCTCGAAACTCAACCAGCCCCAGCTCCCCGAGCTCACTAATGCAGTCATATTCAGAGCCGGACTGCAGGAACAATTGCGCCAGACACATCTCCTCACTCCGAAACACCATCTTTATCAGCCAGACAGATCTTCTCCGCCGCTTTATAATCGGTCTGTAGTCTACTGAAGCAGGACAACGGGCCGTTCACGACAAGCGAAAATAGGACATCACAAAATTAAACGAGTCGGTGCGTGGCTTTAAACCCGTTAACCAATTAACATCCCCTCGAGGATTAATTATTGTCTAACAATAAAGACTATTTTCAGAAGATACCTTTTTTCCTCATACTGACTCTGGGAACCGTTTTCTCATCGTCTAATGTCTAATAAATAAACAATATGAAAACAAAGACGGAAACCTCCCTAATGCACCTTTCGCATCGAGTGATCCCGGAGAAAGGCGTCATCGCGTGCGCTCTTTACCTCCAACACCTGTCATTGTTACGGCGCAAAAACACGGCGACGACGCAACGCTGAAACAGAAACGAGCAACAGGCAAACTAAAAGATGAATCTTTAACCCGCCATGGAGACAAATGGGGCTGAAGGCAGCATCACACGTTATAAAAAGCCAGTCAGAAATAGGCTACGGCCTTTATTCCCGCTACGTCGCCCGGCAATTTGACACAGATTGCGTCGCCGGGTTGCCAGATACCGTGGCATCCTCCAAAATAATCGTTGTTTCTTGAATTATAAAATTAAATGTCAAAGAGGTCTGGTTGTAGTTTGATATATAGGTGTACTTTATTCATCGGAAATCGGGAATTTTTTGTGTAACTGTAGGAGCAGGTTTTTAAGGCAATGCACATGAGTAAAACTCATAAATATATACATATCAACACTAGAAATATATATCTCGATAGAGTATCTACAGATACATAATATAAAATATAAAGAATAAATGAGATTACACTATAATATACCAAACTACTACAATTAATATATGAACATATGATAAACTACTATATGCATTAGACAAGTCTGCAAAGTAGTTGCAACAAAGCAGCATTGATATTTTGGACTTTTTTAAAGTTTAAATTTGCTAAATAAAATGAAGCTCACTGATGCTTTTGCAGCTCATAGAAAAATTATTTATAAAAATATGAAGAATGGAAATTATTTTGAAAAAAACTTCTAAAAGATATATTAAATCACTAAACCATTTGTGATTCGACCTTCCAATCTATATTATACTTCATATATCATTTATACTATGGTTATTTTTGTTTTGATGTCATACATGTGAATAAATAGAATAAACATCTTGCTCTTTAAAAAATAAAATTAGCCTTAGTTTACATTTTACGTATAAAGAATTCGGCCAATTCCTTTGTCTCGTTTTAGATAGTGCTCTAAATGGAAAGTTGTTTAAAAGGGGGGTTAGCACACAAAACTGGCAACCAGCACATCTTCTTATTCTGTTCCGTCACTGAAAGCGGGCCGACCATCTGCTCTTCTTTGTGTGAAATCCTCTATTTAGGTTGTTTCATGATTATATGTTCATTTTGATGTTTTTATAAACACATTTTCTCTTGTGATAAATCATTAGTGTGTAGTTTAATAGATCTGCAGATCACAGGCACAAGCAACTTTTTGATGAGACTGACTACATGCTGCAAATACCGGTGGTAGGCCCACATGACTCAACACAAATGTTACTCGAGATGAGAGAAATCTGGATGATGTTCATTTTATCTTATTTAAAATCGAGCATTTAACAGAAGTATGTTTATGCTCAGTGTTCAATCTGGTATCAAAACGACTCTGTGGAGGAGCATCAATCCATCAAGTACACGCTCATATTTCCGGAAAATGTCAACAGCAAATATCCACAATAATGGCAGAGGTGACTTTAATTTCTCCCCACATGTATACAGTTCAGGAACACACTAATGCTCTCCTTCCATGGCAGTGGTGGCACTAAAAAGGTAAAAGGAGAACACGTGTAAACCAGAAAGTTGCTGGTTCGCTGCCTAGGCTAGCAGGATAGATCTGAGCACCACTACCATTACCAACATTGGTGTGCCCTTTAATTTGAATAAATGGTAAGAGTCGCCCTCTGGTTTGTGTTTTTCCCCAAGGCTACATTTACATCCTGGTGCTGAGTGTCTGTAAACATTTCCCCTGATGAAGGTCTGAGGACCAAAACGTTGTGAAACAGTGTGCTGGACTTTTTGTTTATTTTCCATTAAAGTGGCAATAGACAAGCGATTTGGTTGTTCTTGCAACAGCGGCGCCAACAATAACTAATACCACAACACAATGCTAGGGGGGAGGGAGTTGAAAAGTTGTCTATTGCAGCCTTAATGGAACCAACTTTGTGTACAGTTCAGTTTTCCAGAACAGGATATATTATACAAAGCTACATTTTAGGTCCTCAGACTGTGGGCCAGTCTGTTGAGCTCCTGTGACAGAGCGGTAACTGTATCCAGGATCCGTTGTTTGTCCTTCTCCTCTAAACGAGCTTCACAGCGCTGAGCAAATTTATCAGGATGCCACAGCGTTTGCTGCTTACGGAGCATTTTACGAAACACCGGCACGTCTTTCCTGTCCACGCCGTGCAGCATCACATCCAGCATCTCCAGTACTGTCCCTCGTGGAGCTGGCCAGGGGATGTCGCTGTAGCTCAGCTTTGTGTCTTTAGATGAAGCGCCACCATCAAAAGTAGCTGCGCATCTTTCATCGTACGTGCGCTTCCTACCCAGACGAGTCTCTTCCTCTTTACGTGCAGCTCGTGCCAGATACTCTTCGTGTTCCCTCTGCAGCTTCTCGTGCAGCTTCTTGTTGCTTTGCTCTTCCTGCTCTCTCTCTTGTTTACTCTTCTTTTTTTTCCACCCAGAAGACGACGCTGCCAGTCTTTGAGCTTCAGCGTGCTTTTTATCGAAATAATCTCTTCTGATACGATCAGCCCAGTCCCCGAAGTCTTCCTCGTCATCATCCACAGGAAGAAAATCATCGGCTGTAAAAACAAATACAGCAGTGTTGTTATCAGGTGAAGTAAGTAAAAATAAAATTCAGCATTAAAGAATTAATTTAAATTTACCATCATATACTCCAAAGGTTTCGCAGAATTCATCCTCGCATTCACCAAACAGCTTTTCCATCCACTCCTTCTCAGGGTCTCCTTCAGATGGACGGCTCATGTTTTCTGCAGTCTGAAAGATATAAAAAGGAAATTATATGTAAATATGATCCAAGACAACAAACACTGTGCTCTGCTGACAACTGATACCAAATAATCACACAGACTTTGCATATGTATATACACACAGCTGATGGTTTGATTCCTTTGTGTATGGTATGAAAACCAACAGAGAGAATAGAAACGTGCTGATCAGACGTTCTGATATCTAAAGATAGTACACTAGAAACACTTTTATTTTATAGAATCCACCAGAACAAAACGAGACATTTTAACATTAATCTGTCTTTCAACGGCAATACCAACATGTTCAGTGGGACCTGACAACTCTGATTATTAAACCACACAGAAATTAATGGAAAACAATGAAGAATAATATAAGATAATAACTTTATTGATTCCCCACAGGGGAAATGTACTTGTTAAAGTAGCTCATGAGCCAAGAAAGCAAAAGGGAAAACAGTTATAAATAAAAATTAAAACAAGATAAGATACAAAAATATTAAAAGATAATATAAAAACAACAATAACATAGCTATAAACATACCATACAACACCTTTCACTTACACAGATATGATCCAGGATAGATAATTGCACCAAAACATGTAATACACACATGGTGTGTAGCATAGTACTACAAAATAAATAAATAATAATGTATAAATATAATTTCACAGGGTGCAAATATAAGATTGCACAGGAGACGGTCTGTCATGTTATAAGTTGGTGACAGAGACAACAACAGTGTTACATTATGATAAATAAATAAATAAAATAAAAACCTTACTGAGGTGTAGATGTAGGATAATGGTTAGTGTAAATGTTAAACATATTTTTTATTGTAAATTTCTATTTTATACTTATGATTCTTGACTTTTTCGGTACTTGTGTTTTTTTCTTTTCTCTTTTCTCACCAAAACACCAAGACAAATCCCTTGTACGGCGACGCAGGTTCTTGTTCAGGCTCTTGTCACCTCCCGCCTTGACTACTGCAACTCCCTCCTCGCTGGACTGCCTGCATGCGCCATCAGACCTCTACAGCTCATCCAGAATGCAGCAGACCGACTGGTCTTCAATCTACCCAAGTTCTCCCACACTACACCGCTTCTCCGCTCCCTTCACTGGCTACCAGTGGCGGCCCGAATCTGCTTCAAGACTCTGGTGCTGGCCTACCGTGCTGTGAATGGATCAGCCCCTTCCTACATCCAGGCCATGGTCGAACCATACACCCCAGCGCGTTCACTTCGCTCTGCGTCGACCAATCGGTTCGCCACTCCACTACGAGTGGGACCCAGATTTCCCTCAAACAAAACCCGACTGTTTGCTATCCTGGCTCCAAAATGGTGGAACGACCTCCCCATTGATGTCAGGACAGAAGACAGTCTTCACACCTTCCGGCGCAGACTGAAAACTCACCTGTTTCGACTGCACCTCGGCGAATGAAGAAAACAACTGTTCTTTGTATGTTGCACTTGTATTGGTTTGGCTTATTTATAGCTAATAGTTGAATTTGTATTCTATTGTTTCTGTATGTTGAACTTCAAGCTGGCTTATTTGAAGACAGTGTTCACTTATACGATTGTACCTATTTGAAGCTATTGTACTTACAAGATTCTTGCTGTTCGGAGTTGTATCTCCATGATTGTTTGCACTTTTTGTACGTCGCTTTGGACAAAAGTGTCAGCTAAATGAACTGTAGTGTAATGCATGTGAAAACATACTTGGCATAACCAGTCTCTGATTCTATTAAATATTATTGTCAATAAGATGTCAAAAATAGTCAAATTTTTATGTTTGCCTTCGTTTGATTGGAAAAGGAATTTAACGATAAATCAATAATCAAAATAATCGTTTTAGAAATTATCATCATGTCTTTTCGTCAGGAAAAACAAGCAATTAGATTTTTATTTGACTAATTTCTAACATTTTATAGATTAGACATAAACTACACGTTGGTCTTGAAAATGACCATTAGTTACAGCCCTACAATTTTTACAGCAGCTATCAAAAGTACCTGACTAAAACATTTATCTAAATGTCTAATTTACCTTTGTTTGTTTCCTCCAGTTCAGCAGGTCTTGAGGTGTGACTCCAGCGCTGTTGGGAGCATTCAAAGCTTCTGGACAGATCCTTTTGAGAGGCACAACCAGGTCATCATACGCTGCAGGAAAAATAAATAGATGAAGTAAGATATGAAGTTTCAAGTTCTTTATTATCATATGCACAACAATTACAGTGAAGCCATCGTTGCCAATGAAAATCATATACAATATAAATGCACACAAATATATATATATATATATATATATATATATATATATATATATATATATATATATATATATATATATATATATATATATATGTGTGTGTGTGTGTAAATATGTAGATGTATATGTGTGTGTATGCAGATGTGTGTATATGTAGATGTGTGTGTGTGTGAATATGTAGATGTGTGTATATGTATGTGTACATGTAGATGTGTGTATGTATGTATGTATATGTATGTATGTATATGTATGTATGCGTGTGTGTGTGTATATATATATATATATATATATATATATATATATATATAGATGTATATGATGTATAGTGTATAGTTATGTATGTATGTATGTGTGTGTGTGTCTATGTAGATGTGTGTATATGTAGATGTGCATATATGTATATTTGTGTATGTATATGTATGTATCTATACACACACACACAGACACAGACACACAGACAGACAGACAGACAGACGAGATGTAATAACTCAACAACAGCTTCTTCGTTCGGTCTTCCTCACCTGTTTTCCCGTGTTTAAGGGTCCTGTTGACGGCTACGTGTAACACTGTGTCTCCTTTACGGTTCTTCTGGAGAACATCGGCTCCGTGTTTGAGCAGCAGCCGCAGCACAGCGTCGTCTCCCAGGCAGCAGGCCAGGTGCAGCGGGCTCCTCTCCCTTCTGCCCTGGGAGAAGTTCACATCCAGGTCCCGGTGCTTCTTCAGGTACGACTTCAGCTTCAGCACGCTGCCCTCCTCCACGTATTTCCACACCCGCTTCTGCTTACGAGACAGCATGCGGACTAAAAACAGATCAGACTGTGAAACAAAGGAGGTTAATTTGACTTGTGTTAGCTACTAAAGGCCTTAGCATCAGCTAATCCGGTCCTTGTTTTAAATAACTCCGAAGCTAGCATCAACTCGGACACTAAAGTTCCGGGGACAGAATGGTTCCGTGGTTGGCGCTAGGTGTCAGTATTCACTATCTTTCTAAATCAGCCATTACAGCTTTTCCTCAATTGTTTACAGACGTTTTTAGTAAAGCATACCTCATATTCAAACACATCCAAAAACACAACATAAATATTTATTAATTACTTACTAAGTTTTAATTGTATTTTCCTAAAACTAAATGCACTGCCCAAATCACTCAGTTAATCAAACCACAACAAAAGTAATACGCTTTTGGAAAGTTATAAGACTTTTCCTCCTGAAATCTCTGAGTGAATATCTATATACCTGTGTATCTATGTACTACTGTTTTTATTTCAATTTTATTATTATTTAAATTTTATGTAATCGTTTTTTTCACTTTATGCTCTTCATGTGTTTTTGTATCATTTATATATGTCCTGTATCTGCTGCTACTATTTACCTGAATGTTTTGTGTATTACTCTTTTGTTGTCAATAAAATCAAATCCAAAAACACACTAAAGGCAAAGCTCAATGGTTGTCCTGCAAAATGAAACTCTGCATTCAAAACAATGTTATGTCTTCTCTTTTTATTTTACGTTCAAATGACATACACAACTTAATACGAAAATATATATCTAAGAACCAATTGAACACTGATATGCTCAATGGTAAACACTAGAATACCTTATCAGTGTTGTTTTTATGCTCAAATATAAAACACAAATATAGCCTACTTTAATATGAGCAAAAATTGTTTTTTCTTTTTTTCTTTTGCAAGATATCGTAAACATCCTAACAATCACAAATGTGGATGTGTTGGCTCTTCTACATACAGAACAAAAACAAAAAAAAATATAGGACACATCAGTATCACAGGCAATGCTCTCCCTAGCCAAGCAGCAGGGGAAATATCGCCTCGCATGGCGAATCCAGCCCTGAAAAGCTTCTACAGCTACATCTGCACATGCATCTTCCATAGTTTCCAGAAAAGGTCTAAGAAATTTGAGAAAAACTGTCATTGCCAAAGTAAACCTGTGCCTCTTGACTCAGAAGCTCACTTTAGCTAAACAGAATTCCCTGAAATGTAACTTGTATTCCTTCCTTCTCTTTATGATAGGCTAAACAAAGCCACTATTCATCCTATGTAATCTGGTTTGTAGAAAACTGGAAGAGTTTGGCACTACAGCAAAGTTCTTCATTCAGGACTCTGTTGCATCAGAATCAGCTTTACTTGCAGAATATGTGTATACATACAAGGAATTTGACTCTGGTTTCTGTTGCTCTCAATGTAAGCCACAACAAAATGATGCAAAAAAGTATAGAAGCTAAAAATGAGGACAACAACGCTGAAGAAAGTACAGACGTGAATATATATATATAAAAGAGTATATACACTACAAGGCAAAAGGTGCTAAAGAGTAGTACAATGGGTTCTACATAGCTATTACTCAGTATTCATAAGCTCTCTTTGGGTTTCTGTGCCTCAGCCTCCTTTCAACATGCCACCTGTCAGGAGGATCTCATGTAAAGAGTCTTCTGTGTGTGGGTATGTTAGGGGTTAAAATGGTTATGTGATCTACATTTATTTTACAATTCTATGTCATTATATTTTTTTATGAACATGATTTGTTGTGACACTTTGTGGGGGTAAAGAAAACGTTACAGCTGTCTGAAATCTGAACATGTTTAACTGTAGACTGTCTGAACATTATTACTTATGAAACATTATTACTTTATAGTCATTTCACATCCAGATTGTTGTTTTCATTTTTTTTTTGTAAACCCATAGTCCACTGTGAACTGTTTCATACGTGATTCCTTACTTCAATTTCACAACATGTCTAACTTTAAACAAATGATTGTGACTCGTGGTGCCGCATCAACGGTCATAGCTGCAAATACTGAAAACGTATTTTACTGTAGAAGAAGCTTTATGTAACGATGCATTTGAATATGTGTGAAGTAGAGCAGATTACAGGGCATTTGTACTGAGAGAGGTTTTGGTTATTTAATATCCGTTTTTAATTAAACTTTCAACATGCCTGGAGGGGAAATTGAGGTTACACATTTTTTTTGCGCAACAATCCACAACACATCAACACGATGTGATTAAATGACACACACACGCACACACACACACACACACACACACACACACACACACACACACACACACACACACACCCATACACACACACAAAAATCTGCTCAACCTTAAATTATCGCTGTAAGATTAAAGCTGCAATTTAACATTATCATCAGTTATGACCTAAATCAATGAAACCTGCACAACACGGTCTCTCTGGGTGTTCTTGCGTACTTTCTTGCTTGCACGTGTGCTCGTCTGTGCAGCTATCTTTACCTGCGATGCTTGAATCAGTGCAGCTGAGCCTCTGAACTTGCTCTGTCCTGCTGCAGATGACAGGGCACCCATTTAGGCCCAAGGGAGGGAAGGATGCACAATGGAGAGGATAGAGGAGGGAATGAAGGGACACTTTGTGCTCTGTGAAGAGGATGATCTTCTCTGAGACTCACAAAACCCAAGATCCGGAGTCACCCAAAAGCTTGGACACTTCCGTTCTTTTCTGCTGTCGGAAACGACGTGTCTCCACTAACGATGGCCGTCTTGTGTGAATGCCTTTGAAATGTCTGCCATCTCAGGAGAGACGGAGAGAGTGAGGGAGAAAGAGACATCTGATTTGTCACCTCAGGTGTTTGAGTCACATGTTTGCCACTATGTGTGCTTTAAGCTTTATTGTCCTGGTAGCTCCCCTTTGTCACATAGAAGCAAGCACCCATGTCCTCCAAGAAGGAGCATGCACCTCTATCCATCTCCCAGAGGCCCCTAAAAGACAGGATATCCCAAGTCAGAAACCCCTACCTCTCCTTTCCTGCCTGGCCTGCTGAGTCCTATCCTGTCCGTGAGGTCTGTCGTCCTCCTGGGACGGTGCAGGGAGGAGCGCCGCGAGACCGGGTGGCAGGAAGCTGAAGGGTCCTCCAAGACGCTCCAGGGGTCAGCATCTCATCCTACCCAGTTACGGTCAGACCACGCTCAAGGTCCGGTCTGCTGGCCGTGCTGTTCAGCCTCCATTGTTAGAACGGAGGAGAAATGTGTGCACACTTCCTCTATCTATTTTCTGCATGACCTGGTTTATTGGGATCTGATTTATGTGCTGCTAACACACAGGAGGTCTGGCTGCAAGCCTGATTTGAAACAACACAAAGGCTATCTGTCCCCCATTGATACGACAATGAATGAGTTAAGGTGGGCACTCCTATAGAAACTCGGCCTTCTTACTTTTGCCTTTAGTTTCTATTGATATAAATGACCTGTTTAATCAAACGTTGTCCAGTCTGGTGAGGATTTTGGGTTTGGCTTTTTCTCAGTCTGCATTGTGCTGTGTTTATAGATCAGCTGCAGACAGAGAGGGTGTTTCCATACTCTCTGTCCAGACTTAAAGGGTCATTTCAGGAAGTAAATATACAAAACAAAGCCAGCATATTTAATGACCTACCCTCCTGTTGTATCTGACTCAATGTGTTACATTAACTCACATCTTTTAGATTATTACCTCTGTACATTGTATATATTCTTTATAAACTGTAAACTTTGACACATTCTTTAGTGAATGTTTTGCCTGATTGTGATCACATTAAACAATTTGCACAACTTAATCACATAGAAAACACAGTGAGTACTATAATATATATAAGATGATTAAATGACCATTACAGATGCATTTATTTAAAAACATCATCTTAATGTTACAGCTGGTTGAGATTAAGTATATTTTATTTTATAAATTGATTAGTATGTTTTGTTTGTAAAATCTTACTGCACTCTGAAAAGTAGCAACACAACAAGTATTTCCCCTGTAGATCGTGTGCATGTGACGTCACGCTTACGTCCCAACCCGTAAATCAGCCATGTTGGATGATATACACAACCAAGACGGCGCCCGTTAGCGTGGGAGTTGCTGCAACGCTTCGTAATTTTCTTTGTATTTAAACGTCTAAGATTGAAAGAAACTGCCAATCGTGTGCGCAGTGTATAATTGTGGTCATAACGCTACTCGTGACCCAGAGAAACGCTTCTTTAGATTTCCTAAAATCATCAAAAACAACGATCCACAAAAGAGGGATGAATTACTGTCTACCGAACGCCGTCAGCTGGTTTAGCAACATAACTCGTGAGGATTTAACAGAAGAAAAAGCCATTTGCGCTTTTCTTCTGTTTTTGTTTTGCTTATTCCTTGAGACTACTTCACTTGCGAAAAGCAAAGCACCAATGTGAGAACATGCTTCGCTTACTCCAGCCATACAATCACAGTGTGCGAGGATAACATCGCCGCTCTTCTCACTCACAAACCACGGCTTGAGCGGTGTATCTCGAGCTCTTTGAGAGTGATTTACACGGGCATGGACGAGCACCCTGTCATCTTTCAGTGGTTTGGTAAGACTACCAACCCAGCCAGAAACAAAGAAATGATAAGCATCTAAGCTCTTGTATGCCTTCATTTGTGCGTTGGTTGCCCACGACGTTTGTCGTATTCAATCAGCGGTAATGAATCTAAATCCTCAATATAATCCGACGGCTTTAGCGTGTACGGGTCACCGCCGCAAATTTGGACTTTTTCTCTGAATCTTGCCTTTGCAGAGGACTCCAGAGAGTCAAAAATACTTTGAAGAAGTCGGAGTTGTTTTGCTGTTGTTGTTCGCTTTAGACGCCATTGTTGATTTGTTATTCATCCAACATGGCGTCGCACGCATTCGTCACACAGTGTTGTCACGTGTTTGCACACTATCTATACTGTGGTGGAGCTGAGGTATAAAGAATAAATGTACTTAAGTTACAGTTTAAAACTCTCATACTTCTCATGGAAACTATTGATTGACAGGAAATATTTAGTATGTCACAAACATTTATTTTGGAGCAAAGCAGATTTATGTTGTGAAAAGCAGTTAAAAAGACTGTTGTATCAGGTATTAACTGTGGTGTCAACAAGATACTATGATGGATATAATTAGTGGTCTGAGTTTGTTATCTTTTTGACGTTTTAAGTTTTTTGAGTTCTTTTTTTCAGCAGTGTTTTCAGACAACATTGGCGTCGTCTTTGCACAGACAGATTTACAGATACAGAGCACAAAATGTTTCAGTCATATCGTCAATACAGAGAACAATGCTATTCTATAAAGGCTGTGACGGTTAAATGATAATATATGCATGTGAAGGCATTTTTAAAGAAAGCTGTTATAGTAGTTTGTCATTTCTTATTGAGGGAGAATGAAGACTGTTTATCCCCTCGGGATTCCCCGCTGCGAGCAGACACACTTAATTTTTTACCACTCTGTTATTACAGAGGTATGAAAACATTTGTGAAATCATTTCTGAACATCACCTCAGACAAACACCCAGCCTGTTGAGGATCAAAGGGCATGAATCCCTTTTTCTCTCGTTACGTACCACTTTGTTTTCTAGCTTTGGCAAAATTCGTGCCATGAAATCTTGGTAACATGATCACATTAGCTTCATAAAAGTTGAAAACCCATGACAATAATCTGTCCAGATTATCTTTCACAGCCGGCTTTGACTTTGATACTGACAGGTGGAGGATAATGTGACATGTCGTCCTGTAAAAAAAAAAAGCTTCTGCATGGAATTACAAAATGTACCGTGTGCTGTTTCACACGTGCTGTTGTGCACTCGAAGGCATGGATTGCGCCACTTTAACTTACTTTTTATTGTTTTATTTTCAACAAGTTCTTGAGTGCAACTAGTTTCCAGGAATTTCCTTGTCTTCTATATACAAACTTTCTAGACAAAATGTAGAGCTCTACCTCACAAAGAGTTGTATGTCTGTGTGTGTCAAATGAGATTATAGAGCTGAGACAGCGATGAAGGAGACGTGGTGAATGTCGCTGCAGCTGTTGGATTTCTTTTCTCTTCCAATGACAAGGATGTTTTCAGATTTCACCTGTGAAATTAAAGACGCGGAGGAAGACTTCTTCGAGGAGTTCAGCTTTTGTCACATTTACTAAATCTTAACTTACTTACTAAATGCACATTGTAGCAAACTGTAATTGTAAGTGATTTGGGCTAAGCCACTCTCCGTCACAGGTGTTACACAGGGACAGATAGTCGATTCCCACTTCAAATCAGTCGCCAAGGATTAGTCCAATCCCTCTGTCTCCCTGCTGTCGCTGATTACATCGTGTAAAAAAAAGCTCTTTACAGTCAAAATCGTTGAATTCTAATTTAAAGCTCAGCAACCTGTTGAAAAAAACGACAATACATTCCACTGTGCTTTATCGTGATAAACTAATAACACAGAGACTCATTTAAATGTATTTTGGCATATCTTAGTACAGAAAAATACCCGGAAGTTAACCCTTTAGATTTAAACATATCTAAGACGAAGCCAAATGTCCTGTGGTTGATCCAATTTAGAAACTTTTGTGCTCACTTGATTATTTGTGCGAGCGAATTGTCAGGAGGAGGAGAAACAAACGTGCTGAAAGACAGAAACAGAAGTCCAACTTGCATTTCCTGCAGACACATGCTTTGATTTCGGGCCCTGTGAAACACAATGGCAGGGAGACTGCTTCCAGAAAGCAATGCACTAACAGGAAGAAGCACATTCACTGGATGGGAGAAAATACATTCCAGCAGCGAGACATAACAAGCTATCGCAAGTGACAAAGTGAGACCAGAGAGAGAGGATATTTGTGTTTTTCAAATCACTTTTTTTTATTTAGTACAAATCATAAACAATCAATTTCAAAAACGATGCTGTGTATTCACAAAATGTTTTCATGTATTTGCAGGGACAAATTCCATTGTCAGTCTGACGCTCAATAAACAGTCATTCCTTCACACGCACACGCACACACACACACGCACACACACACACACACACACACACACACACACACACACACACACACACACACACACACACATGCAGACTGTCAAAGCAGTCACCTTATAATTGGGCCCTTCACCAGTCTGAAAACATTTGTCAGCTGCCATCTGTCTGTCTGGGACTCGACTCCCACCCCCTCCCACGATCCCCGTCTCTTCTTACAACACTCTTATCAGACTCCAACACCTCTTACCGACTGGCACACCCTTTCTACACGCACACTCACACACATACGCACACACGCACACACGCGCACATATACGTAACACTGCTGGCGGTGATACTACTACGGGGCTGTCTGGTAGATATCACACCTCAAGTGCTAACAAATGAAAACAAGATCAGCAGGGGCTAATGCATGAGTAATACACTCAGCATTTTGCATAAAAGTCCACAGGAGAAAACACATGAGCATGTGGTCCCTTTAAAAATACATTCCACTTTTTCAAAAAAAGCCTGCTTGGTCCCTTGTATTAAATAGTTCAGTTTTGCTTCCCTGCAATGTGGTCAGACACCCAAACCACAAGCCTGTCGTCTACAGGCAAACCCCCGCAGCAGTCAACAGAGTCACAGAGCAAAGGTGACAGCCCGAAACTGACGATCTGTGAGCAAGCACCCAGTGCTGTACAGTTTTGAATTATCTGCATTGTTCTGCATTGTTCACCTCTTACCCAGCATGCATCTGGGCCCTCAGCTGTCGTCACACCTTTGTGGCCAGAGACTGAGCCTCTGTCTTCTGAGAGGACAGGGAGCTGGCAGGGCTCGCATGCAAGGACTTCTTCAGGTTGAGTAGGCACAGACACTGGGATCTGAAGCGCAGGTCGAAGAAGGCATAAAGAAAGGGGTTGAGGCAACTGTTGACGTAGGCCAGGCAGGTGGCGTAGGGGTGAGCCAGCACCAGGAAGCGCAGGAAGGCACAGTTGGCGGGAAACAGCTCCAGGTAGGAGAGGGCGTCAGCACTCTTCACGATGTGGAAAGGCATCCAGCAGGCGGCGAACACCACTACCAGCGTGGTAATGATCTTCAGCAGCCTCCTCTTACGCTGGTCCTCTTTGCGCAGAGAGTTGAAGTGGCGGGTGACGGTGCAACCGATGAAGCCGTAGCACACCATCATCGCCAAGAAAGGTAGAAGAAAACCCAGCGCTGAGGAGGAGATGCTGAGACCTGCGATCCACAGGTACTCCTGATCTTCTTTAGTCATCACCAGGCTGAAGTCCATGGCGCAGGATGTGCGGTTGCTGGTTGGATCATATTTGGTGGTGCGGAAGACAAGAGTCGGGGCAGCCAGGACACCAGACAGCAGCCAGATGGCTATGAGGCAGGCTTGTGTGTGGCCCCGGGTGCGCAGCTGTGTGCTGGACAAGGAGTGGACGATGGCCAGGTAGCGGTCAAAGCTCATGCAGGTGAGGCAGAAGACGCTGGCGTACATGTTGAGCAGCACCACGTAGCTGCTAATCTTACACAAAGCCACTCCGAAGGGCCAGTGGTAGCCCATGGCAGTGTAAACGGCCCACAGAGGCAGAGTGACCACGAAGGTGAGGTCAGCCAGGGCCAGGTTGCCGATGTAGACGTCAGCAGCTCGCCGCTTACCCTGGGTTCTCCACACGGTAAAGATCACCACCCCGTTTCCAGACAGGCCGAGGATGAAAATAAGCATGTACAGCACCGGGATGACGGAGTACGACGGCTGCCACTCAGAATAGTCACACATGGTGGAGTTTTCTGTCTCCTCGTAGTCGTAGTACTCATAAGGACCAATAGTTGGCTCCATCTCTATTTCCTATTCTTATCTATTTTATTAAGAAGGTGGTTTGGTGCAGATAGATCTGCAGTAGTTATCAGCACTGAAGTCTGTGGCAACATGTGAAATCTGTCGACCGTTATATACCCCCCCAGACTTGTTCCCTCCCAGGACGCCCCCCTCCTCCCCTCCCACTGCGCTCCTCCTCTCTCGCTCTTTCACTGCATACACGCCCACCTCTCTCTCTATTCATTTGAGTTGTATACAACATAATATATATTGGAGTTTTTAGGATACCCCTTCTTTTCCCTCACATTTCATTAAGAAAGAATATGCTACATTGATCTCCAGAATGAAATATGAATAAATATTGAATTGTTTTCTTTTTTTCTCTAACTTGCCACAGATATCTTTGCATCACTTTGTTTTACTTTGGAGAATGAAAGTTAATCTGACATGTTTGGACAGTAACCCATGAGTCAAGCCTGGGCATGACAAGTTTCATGAAAAGTCCATTTCAATATCAATTGAGAGTCCTTCTGGCACCGGAGCACTCTGCTGAAATTTGAATATTGCAGCCCACTATTTACATTTCTATGTCTGCTTTTTACAAGTCTGTACATGCTCATACAGGTAGAACCACAAACTTAAGACAAAATAAAGATGTGTTTAGCTTTAATGAACTGTAGGTTAGAAAAACAAAACTTTAACCTCTTTGACCTAAAAATATGCAATAATACCAAGTAATAACACAAAGAAAGCATGCTTAGAAACATGTTTAATAACCTTCAGTTAAAGCACTATTCAATTTCAACTTTTAAAGCCAAACTGACAAAACTTTACAAGAATATAATTTATAGAGAAACACAATTTGTATTTTCTTCATAATGTGTTTGAAATTGTCATCATATATTTAGGTATCACTTTAAAAACAAAGTTTAAAATGCCAAACATGGGGACAAATAATGCACTCCTTACATTTGTGCATGTTTTGGACTTTTGTATATATATTTATACAGGAGAACAAATATTACAAAGTACTTTGCATGGTGTAACAGAATTTATAAAAACATCACCATTACAGGGAAAGAGCATAAATGACGGATTGTCAAATATCTTTATAAATATTCTGTTAAACTTCAGATGGTCAGAAATATCTAAATGATTGAAAAAGAAAACTTGGAGTATTTAACTGAAACCTACAGATAATATATTGTATGTGATACTGTCAGACAGTTTGGAATAAAGTCATTAAAGGGGAAACAATAGATGGAGAATGCCCCATTAAGAAGTTAAAGAGTAGCACTCTTTTTCTGTGTTTCTCTTCTTTTCTGTCCCTCGGGTGTATTTGTGGGCCCAGGTGGGTCGGCTCAGTCTTCAGTCTGCTCCGTCTCTCAGCAGAGATGGCAGCGGTGGCGCCGGGGCACCGACCTTTAGACACAACTACTGTATCACTCAACAATCTTTCCCTCCACTGATCCCTTCCTCCACCCCTCCATCCTCCTCCTCTCGCTGCTCATCTCCGCCTCTCTTCCTCTGATTATGAAGATGAGGATTGATTCCCGTTTCCCTCCGTCATTTACTTTCAGAGAACGGTATGTTGTTGCCAATAATTGAGATGCGATCTTGTCGTATTTGATCATGAAACTGATGTGATTGTGTTTGTGTGCCTCCGCCCGCACTCTATGCTCTCTCACTTGTCTTGATTGTCCATCCAGCTCTTTGTCCGTCCGAACAGGAAAAAAGGCATAAAGCAAGCTTCCTACTGTGCTCTGGTGGGGCCGAGGTCTGTTTTTAGCTGCGTTCGCTGACAGGGATGTGAAAATATAGCTAAATAAAATCTTGATAAATACATCAATCCACCCACTCACCTTTTCCCAAAATCCCCTTATCAGACAGGATAAGAAACACAATACAAGTAAGTTTGCTGCAGATATAGATACAGATAACTGACGCACATGGAGCATGACAAAAAAAAAACCAATTCTTCCTTATTTTAGTCTTTAAGAGAGACAACTTCCATTATGACCATTATGAGCATGAACCTCCCTGCAGAGCCTCCATCTTTTTCATTCAGCGTACCAGAGACCCAGTTTCCACAACATTCAGCTCGTGTTTCCCTTCTAAATTGCCCACCTGTGTCTCAAATTGATTGTTGTTATTGTTGGTGTTGTCCTGTTATGTGTGGCCTTGAGCTGTAAACCACACACCATGAAGACACCAAGACATTCCTCGTACATTTGCACTCTCATTTAACCACACCGTGGTTCTCACCCATCCTTCGTTTGACTGTCATCCAACAGCGATGACTAAGTAACAGACATTATATCCTGGGGATATAGAAGGGGATGAGTAATTGCTTTTCAAAAAAACAAACACACAAAGGCAGAAATACACAAAACAGACTCTGCAGTGACGGTCTGGCTGCACGGCTGCAGAGCGTCTATTTAATCTTTTATCGTGACCTTGTGTGTTTGCGAGTTTATGAGTCTCTTTTTGGTGATACTCGCAGTGCCAAGGGAGCGTGAGGTGTGTTTTCTTGTTGTTTAGGTGTGTGTCAGGGTTGGCGGGGGTCTGACAGTTGTTTGATGTGTGTGTTAAGCTGTCACAGACCACATGCACGGCCCACCCCCCCCCCCCCCCCCTGTGCTGAGACAGCTGGTTCCTTGAGGCTTTGTTTGCGATGTGACCAACTCTCAGACTCGATCTCTTCAGAAAATTCATGATTTTACACGTCTGACCTGACAGCAGCTCGACAGCCCTGACGATAGACAGACCTTCGGGCGAACACCTGAGCAATCAGCACCATTTACATTCCCAATCACATCAACAGTCTGCTCTGCTCTTTTAATTATATGAACGCTGTCAAAATTAACACTTCAGCACGGCTGCAAAGATTGAACATTTGGCCGTCGTTACCTCCACTGCTCTGCTCTCCCTTTACTCTTTTCAGCAAAGACGATGAGGTGATTGACACCAGCTTGTTAGACACAAAGGGAGAGGCTCACACCTTTACAGCCTCGTGCATGGATGAAACTGTTCTGAAGTAGTCTGTGAAGCGACTGCAACTTGCTAGTGGCACGTCAGACAGAAAACAATGTTTGTGCGTCTTCCTGAAGCTGGTGCATGAAGAAGGATTGGGCATAATTGGATTGGACGGGACAGGATGGGAGGGCAGCATAGAGATAACACAACACGTTACGAGATGATGCACATATTATTGTTGTTGTAGGGAAAACAACACAAGGGGCCGCGTTGATGCTTGAGGTACTCGT
The DNA here is from genome assembly GCF_900634415.1 of Cottoperca gobio. Taxonomy (NCBI): domain Eukaryota; kingdom Metazoa; phylum Chordata; class Actinopteri; order Perciformes; family Bovichtidae; genus Cottoperca; species Cottoperca gobio. The sequence goes on along the minus strand of NC_041366.1, from coordinate 16,029,123 downwards.
GAGACAATCTACGAGGAATGTGCGAATCATGTCATGTATGACGTGACCCGAATGACTTGCTGGAGCTCCTGCATTGGCTCCCCCGCTGCAGCGTACTTGTCCCATATTAACTAATTTAATATCCGTGCACTGGAACTTGCCAAGAATAGATTCTAGGGAGGCTTTCACATCATGGACCGGGACCAGGATCCGAGTTTGACTCCAAAGTCCAGTTTGTTTGATAAGTGTGAACACTGCGTACCCTACCCGGGCATGGTTCGTCCGAGTGTCATTCATGTGTACGGTTTGCATCAGGTGTGCAAACCAACTGTATCAAAACACAGAAGTGGACTGCTACTTAACTCGAGTAGCCTTCGGCGAGTAGAGTTGCAAAAGCTTTTCTCAGCGCAGATCTATCTATCAAATCTAAATTTGACCATGATTATGTAATAAGCGCTGCACATAGATTATGTTATGTACTGTCCTCTTCAGGTCCTGGGTCATGACATACAGCGGTCCAGGACCAACGTGTTGGATTGCAGCTGCCATGCCTTTTCTACATTATGTGATTGTTGTCTATTACAATATAATACAATAATAAGAGGTAAAATAAGAGAATAAAACACAAGTGTTCACCTTATTTTGTCTACACCAGGTATATGTGAGACTGAGGCCTCATGGGCACTCTTATTTGGGTGTTACTCTGTTGATATGAACCTTCCTGCTTTCAAGATGTTGTTGTCTTCTTGTGCCAGAAGCAGCTGAGCAGAAATGTTTATCAAATATAAACGTGAGGACAGGAGAGGGAAATCCCAAAGAGTTTTGACGAAATGATATAAATAACACAGACTTCAGGGTCACCAGTGAAAATATAACTATTAGAGAAAGGCGGATCAGCCCCTCGTTTGTCACGCAGGACAGCTGACGAGAGTTTAAATCAGGAGGAACAAAAGCTATCTATCATTTATAGAAGCAGTGAGGTAAAACTGCTGCTGCAAGTCATGGCAACTAGGTTTGTTTACACGGACAGAGTTGTATCTGTGTTTGTTTCCACTTCCTGTCTGACACAGGATGAGGACCAATAAGGAGGTTTGTTTGTTGGGTGATGGGTGCAGTCTACCGAGGTAAAGAGGATTACTTACAACACGCTTGACACAAGTTTAGAGATGAGGAGAGGCTGACGGAGAACACGCCTTTCATAAACTCACTGTAATTATAAAACTGGTCACATTTCGTACGTTCATTATTGTTTAGTATTGTTTTAAAGCACCAGACTTTGGAGTTATGAACGTTTTTTATGTCTACCTGCGAGCCAGCATCAAACTAGGTTTGGATTTTCCTTGTTAGTAAATATTAGCACGCTTTCACAATGAACTAAGAAGGTATATAAAAAACAATATACCTGCTAAAAATCAACATGCTAGTATTGTTGTCATTGCACATTAGCATTTAGCTTAAAGTATGCCTCACAGAGCAGCATATGTGTAGCGTCTTATGCTATGTTCACTCTACGAGAGGCAAAGCAACAAGCTACAAGTAATTTTCAATGGAAGCAGTTGACGTGACGCGCTGACCTCCAGCGTTCCAATCACGCGGTGAAGCATCAACCAATCAGATGTCTTTGCTCCACCATTTACGGTCCTGACAGGATAGCTAGCCACTTGGGCGTGTTGTCACTTTTATCACTCGTAGTGTGAACACAGCATTATATTTTGGAAAATGAATATATGCACATAGATAAAGTTCGCTATCGTAGGGCTGCGGCTACAAAACCATTCAGTTTACTAAATTGAGCAATGGTGCATTTTATTGCTTATTTGTTCAACTTACTTTTAAAATGCTTTTATACTGCGTCCGTGGAGTATAAATATCCAAATATCCAACTTCTATGTATAGTTTGCCAAACTCTTTGATGGCACAGTTTGCTTTATTGCATAACAGATACTGAAGTTAGAGCAAAACCTTCCCAGAAAATGCTTAAAAATAAGACATTTAAATGACATCTTGTGGAGAACAGGAGAGTCTAGATCCTCCCTGCTGTCTAAACACCAGAAAGCTGCAGTAAAACTTGCACCCACATTTCCCTCTTCCTGTGAGGGAACGTCCAGCAGGCGAGAAACTTCCCTCTAGCGCTTTCCTCCTCCTCCTCCTCCTCCTCCTCCTCCTCCTCCTCCTCCTCCTCCTCCTCCTCCTCCTGGATGTAAGACTGGTGAAACAGCGTCAGAGAACTAGAGGTAGTCTAAAAAACTGTGTGAAATATTCTAAATACACTGCAGGATTTACAAAGTATTTTCTCCCTCATATGTAACATGAACTGTTTCATAGATTCTTTTATGGCTATCCGAACTTCACAGCGTTTTGAAACACAAGACTCCAGTTTAGCTTTAGTAAGGCTGAGAGATGTACACACACATACACACACGTACACACACAATCCTACAAGTTCACACACACTATGTAACACCCATGACTACGCTGGACGCAATACAATAAGCTATTGTAACCTCAAACCAAAGGTCTCGACGCCCATATGCTTTTGTCATTAGTCTCAATTATAACAGGCTATGAGGTCACTCGCTGATGTGTATTATACATCTCTTGCTCTCTCAAGCACGCACACACACACACACACACACACACACACACACACACACACACACACACACACACTAATGCAAAAATAAGGTTCTTGCTATTCTGCAGCCTAAGATCTGAGTTGAAATAACCCAAATGATCCTTTAACTCATTTTTGCTGGCCTTCATGCCAAGTATCTGTCCAGCTCACCTGCAGGCATGCATCAGATCACTGTTTGATTCCAAGCTTAATATTTTTTCGCAATGTGCAACTTATTTTCTCTCTTACAAGACAAATTCTTTACTTTGTCAGGTTTTTTATCTGGCTGTTTCTCACACAGTTATCACAGGCTGCTCGAGCTTCTCCTGCTCTCTCTCTCTCTCTCTCGCTCACACACACACACACACACACACACACACACACACACACACACACACACACACACACACACACACACACACACACACACACACACACACACACACACACACACACACAGCACGCGTATCCTCTCTCAGCCTGTGGCTTCCTTGATGGGGAAAGCGGGGACTAGATGGACAGGAAGAGAGGAGACAGTGAGGATGTAACACAACAATGGCAGGAAGTGACTTCAGATCAATACAGATTTGTTCAAACACAACAACACAAACACAAACATCCCCGGTGAAGAGATAAACATGCAACACAAACAGTGCCAAATAAATGTCGCAGGGCTCCCCAAACCCTTTAAGACTGCAGCTTCACTGCTAAAGTGTTAAAATTACATTTCTTCTTCTTTCATTACCAACAAATGTGTTGATGATTACAATGTCTTTAAGGGTATTCATTGATTTACAATGTAATTGTGTTAAACATGCATCCAAACTGGGTAAATACCCTTAATTACTGTAATCATATGTTAAATCCCAAATGGTTTTAACCACAGAGAATAGCTGCTGTGGTTATTTTTGAAAAGTTATGAAGCATTTCAAATATGTCGATTGATAATACACATTGAGATTTCACAACAACAACTAACAGGTCTGGTTATTTATTTATGTCTACTTTAAATGTATTTTTATAAAACATATTCAAACACAGTCCAAAGAGAATTACGATGCTGCTAATAAACATATAAAAAGCATGCACATAGAAAGACACGTTGAGAAGGCTCCAAAATAAAAACAAAGTAGTTTGCAGGAGTCAACAGTGCAGCTGGGAAAAGCTGTTCAGCAGTTCAGAGGTCACGACGAGGTCTCTGAAACAGAAAACCCGATAGGTCTGGAGGTTGTATAATGTTTAACCAGGAGCCTGCACAACTTCAAACAAACTGAAATCAAGTGGAAAGAAGCCAGAAGATTATCAGTAGTATTCTGGATCAGCTGCAAACAGGAGAAACTGAAACCAAAGCACAAATTGTAATACAATAAAAAGTAAGACTTTGTCCGATCTTTAAATTGAAGGATAGACTTCTAACTCTCTGCAGGAGACACATGTTTAACCACCTGAGCAGTGCACATCATTTCACTGCATCTCTGCGTTATCTCTTGTATAGCTTCAGCTATGGAACATTTATACATATTTTAAATATTAAACTATATCGGTAGTGTTTCCACCGTAAAGTTTTTCATTTGGCTAGTGGGTGAAAGAAAGAAAAACTTATTTAACACCATTTTTCTTTTTAAACTTTTGCAGGATGCATACAATGAGGTAAAGTATGTATTAGTGGATATGTAAGATTATGACTGTAATATATTGATGGTGAAACAAAGTCATCTTTATTTAAGTCATATATTGTACATGTCTCGTAATGTATTTTATTAATATAAACTTTGCCTGTGAAAACCTAAACACACTTCCTGTCGATATAAAAACTCCGTAGCTTTAAGAAGTGATTTACTTTTCAGTACTAGGAAGTATACAGTGTGCTTTACTTTACTTTTAGCAGAACATGACTCTTTCAAGGATCTTAGACAGGAACAATACTTTGGATATAGATCTAAAGTTGCTCGGCAGCAGCTATATATCAGTCATACGATGATTCATGATTCTGCTTGGACTGTAAGGGAGATCTGGGGGATCCCTGGCTGGAACCAAACAGGTGTGCGTTATCATTTCCTATTACGAAACGTGACCCTGTATCCCCTGATGGACCTCAGATCATCAGGGCTACATGTCCATGTCCCGAGGAGAACCATAAAAGGACACCCACACATCCTGTCCACTGTCCATAGAACGAGCATCTGTCTGACCCGTGACACCTTCCACTCCGACTTCGCTTCCTGTCCCACACGTGCAGCTCCGCTACTTGAAACTTGTCATCAAAGCGTTTCCTCCAAAACATGGAAAAGTCTTTTTTCTCTTATTATATTGTATTAAGACAACAATCACATCATGCATAACACTGCAGAAAAGGCATGGCAGCTGCAATCCAATTGAGCAATTTAAACTATTATCAACAGGTCACGTTCTGTTTTTTGTTTTGTGCCCCTGACCTCTACCCCTTCTAATCTCTTCTTTGGGCTGAGGGCATGATGGGGGATGGCAGGCCGGGGATAAAGGTGCAGACCCTCGGTCCTTGTTACAAAAAAGCTTTAGAGGAGCTTTACAGCTCATGGAGCCAGACTTTAATCTTCCAGACGCTTCACACATATGTTCTCATGAGATCATCCACCTCACTATACTCACCCACCCCCCATAAACAGCTACAGTGTATAAAGAGACATCACATGGGGAGGGGGGGGGGGGGGGATCTGTTGACACACATTCAGTGTAGCTTTGGATATAGTTGTACAATCAAAAAATAGAAATGCACAGTCAGAAAGTTTTTGTACTGAAGAAGTCAAACTTGAGTGACTTTAGAATATACATATACATATATATATACATATACATATATATATATATATATATATATATATATATACATATACATATACATATATATATATATATATATATATATATACATATACATATACATATATATATATATATATATATATATATATTTTTTTATCAGAAGAAGAACAGGTAAACACATTTTGATTCACCATAAAGGTACATCCTGTTTTCTGGTAGTTCAAGGTACACATTCGTAGCAGTAGTAGTTGATTCAGTCAGTGTTCACTGTGGGAAGCAGACGAGGGATCAGGTCCTTATAACAACACTAGTTGAGGCACTAATATACTCCAAAACGGACACGGACCCAGGCAGCGGATGTAATTCGCAGACTGAAAACTTGCAGACTGAAAACTCACCTGTTTCGACTGCACCTCGGCGAATGAGAAAAAAAACAAAAAGGTTATTTGTAGGTTGCACTTATATTGGTTCGGCTTATTTGTAGCTAATAGTTGAATTCGTATTCTCTTGTTTCTGTATGCTGCACTTTTGTTTAGCTTATTTGAAGTGCTGCACTTAAGGATTGAACCTATTTGAAGCTAATGTACTTGCAAGATTTGCATCGGGTGACTGCATAGTATTGACGGGCATGCTCAAGACAAGTTAAACACTATAAGTGCCACATAGGGAAATCAAACTGCTTCACTCATTAGCAGTCAGTGCATGCGGCCTGCACTACGGACTCTTACGGACACGAGCAGATGACATAACTTGCGCCATGCAGACCTTAGCAACTATGGGAACAAGGAAAGCATCATTTGATTCTACTGATTGTTCTGTCTACACTGTATCTTTCTACTTATGTCTTCAAGGAAGCCAGGAGTGGTCCAGCAACAGCATTTTCTCAGACAAAGCAGCCCCTTCAGTCATTGCAATGAGAACACTGCATTGCTACAGATGGGATCATGGTAAAAAACAACAACAACAACAACGCAGGGTCATCTGGCAAAACATTTAAACCTGTTTTAACTTTAAAAGAAGATTGTGTAGCGATGACAGGAAACCAAAGAGATATGCAATAAAGGTCAGATTCAAATCAGGGATGTTGCAGTGAGTGGGTTAGCCGCGATGCGCCCAGGTGCGGGGTCAACATCATCTGACAACGCACTGCATTGGCTTCAATCAAATATGAGCAAGAGCAATTCCCTGGTAGATTACTTTGTAATGTGAGCCTTGCAATCATCGAAATGGAGGATGAAATCATTGCTGCCGTGACGACTTTCCAGAGTCTCAGCGTATAATAAACTGCGCCTGATGAGTCTTAAAGCTCATGGATGTATGCATCACTCAAACTGGACTTCCTGGATCATATTTCATCTTCTCACCACTACTTGCAGCAACACGTCCGCACCAACATTTTTAACACAGACCTATTTTCAGTCTGAACGTGGCTTCAGCAGCAATATGGACTGGGCAAAATGACCGCTCCAAGTTGGGAGGAAAGGGGAAAATGCAGCTACGCATTAGTACACTAATTGTGTACTTGAGAGTACCATGATGTTCTTGTATACAACACTGTCCCAGCAACAAGCTATTATACTACGAAAGCTGCAGACACGGCTCTGCTCTTTTCTGAGAGTGCGGTTATGAGGCCACGTCTGGGTCACATCGCCTTTTCTGTAGACTAGCCATAAAACCAGTCTCCCATTACACCCTCTCTGGTCGAGGCTCGAGTCTAGTGAATGTCGCCAGCACAGGGAGAGACAGACAGGTGGGGGGGGGTAGGGTGAGTCCGGTGGGGCGGGGTTGGATTGAGGTGAAGGGTGGAGCTGGGGTGAGAAGCTAGCATTTCTGTTTACAGATAGCGAAAGGCATAAGAAAGATGATGAGAGGAGCCAGAATGACAAAAATGCTTTAATGACAGGCATCCTCAAACAAGTGACACGACATCCTTCACAGAAATAGAAAAGGCCACTCTGAAGGATGTGGGGGGAGAATCTCAATCATCTCATCCGATTGGGATAAATTAAAGATCTGTCAAGTGTATTCTCAAGTGACAGAAAATGTCTTTAAATGAGAGAACGTATGGAGACATGATAGGAATTCAACTAACGATAATAGTGGAGTTATATCCACAGAGACCCATCATGCACCTGTTTGAAGGAGAAGAAGGAGAAGAAGGAGAAGAAGGAGAAGAAGGAGAAGAAGGAGAAGGAGAAGAAGAAGAAGTCCTGTATACACGCAGAAGACTTCATTCAGAGACCAAAGGCAAATGGCTGGGTGAGGCGCTTTGGGACGGTGCTGTGGGAATTCACTCTGTTTGAGATGCAAATTCCTCAAAGAGCTGAAAGAGCCGGAGAAACAGGTGTCCAAGGAAGTGTGCTGCAGCGTGGGTGAGGGAGGCAGAGGGGGAGGGGGGGGGGGGGGGGGTGAGGGCGCTGAATGATAACACAGGGTGTATTGAAATCCTGCTTGTTCAGTGCAGTCTGTGGCACTTCTTCTCTTGTCTCATTTTCTTTGTTTCATATTAAATGCAAGCAAAAGAAAAAGGGATTTGATGTCAGAATTAAAGAGAAAAACAGATCTGAAGTTTGATTTTATTTTATTTTATTGATTTAAATGTAATTTGGTATCAGACAGATCAGAAATAAAGTCCGCAGCAGGATAAGTTGCACATTTACAAGCCCCAGGCTTAAACAACATTCTCTTTAAATCATAATAGTTGCAATGATTAGTAATAAGCAGCTTCTCTACATTCAAAATATTTAAAAAAAAAAAATCAACAAAGTTTTTAGATGCCAAACCACATCCTGTATATCTTGTATCCTTCATTTGCATCCCTGGATGAAGCTCAGTGGCACCATCTACATGACAGTATAGAACGCTCCGGGGAGAAACTCAACCTCTGAGCTGCACGTTGGTTAAATGTCATTTATGTTCTTGCTACAGATTAGAACATTTTAAAAATCTAATTATGTAAATGCGTCACAGTGCTACCTAAACCCGTTGTATATACTTAAAATGAACATATACCCACAACATCTATACAGTTACACATCCAACTGCTAATAAATGCCTTTCCTGGACTTGGAGTTTATTGTTATTATAATTGTACATTACTTGTACTTCATCATCAGTTTTTGTATTTCTTATACTTATTCAAAGCAGTTTTGTCATCAAACATAACACCAGGTATTGCTGCACATTTCAGTGGGATTTCCTGGTTTAACATGTAAAACAAAGAAAAATAAATATGGGGGGGGGGGGGGGGGGGGGGGAGCATATTAAGCGTTTGTATTGGAGGTTAGATTCGGAGGTTGCAGAGATACAAAAAATGTCTTTATAGGAACATCAGATACATTTAAGTCTAAATTACTCACAAAACTTTAAACATGATTGTAAAAAAAGAAGCTTTGATTAACAATTTTACCAAATCTCATTCACGACATAAATATAAACAGGATCCTCTCCCAAATACTGTATCACAATATGATTGAATAAACTGCTTGGACAAAATATATCTTAAAAAGTATGTATTCAAAAATCTTTGGCTTCGTGGCACAAAATGTCCCTGCACACTTCTTCCTTCATCGTGTCAGCTTCTGCTCTCGCAGAGACGGCTGCTGGTCCCTGCGGCTGTAAATGAGCTCAGGACGCCCTCAAGTGTTCAACAACAGCAAAGACAAACTCCTGGATGCGGCATGAACAGTCTAACGACTGTGCAAATTAGTGCGAGTCTAGCAAAGCAGGGTAAATACGAATCTCTGTGTTGGCAACGTTATGACTAACTACTGGCGAAGAGGAAGACTATAAAAGGCAAAGTGCGCTAGAAAAGACCTCATCAATTAAGACAAAATCAGACTTCATTTATAATAAAGGAAAGAAACTAAGAGGTAAATGTAAGGAAGTAAATAACAGCAGTAGCTGTTAACAGTGAGTTACTGAGTTTACTGTATGTCCCACATGTTCATTCATATGAACTTAATAGAGCGGGGCAGGAATGAGTCAGCACTTTCGCTCTTCCGGTTCCCTCGTTTCGAAGTCAATGGGTTTTTGGTCTAAATAAAGTCTGTGGTTCACACAAGCTTTAAAGATGTTCCCGTTTTGCTCTAGGACATAAAATACGTTAGTAAATAGACTCACTCAGGAATTTTAAAGCTAAATAAGACTACAGAGGTTGTCGGGGACATGAGACGTCATCGCGCACAGAATTTCATCTACTTAGTGGTGTAGTGTGTTAGTTGTTAGTTTGTTAACTTTTTACATCTGGAGATTGCACTTACGCTTCAAAAATCCTAAAAGTTATGATCTTGTGAAGATTATCTTGCTGAACAAAAGGTGTAGCATCAGAAATCCATCCAAAATCCAATTAAAAATATCCCAAAATGGCTTTCTGTCGAGGGAACCAGGGCGATGCTAACACCCAGGTTGGCCTACAAACATACGCCATCCCTGCAGCACTATATAGCTGAAATAGCTCCAAAACCCCATGGCATAATAGTTGCCCTCTATTGTTGCTCCCTGCAATTACACATTTCTGAGTTCCACTTAGTTAAAAGTGGAGTAAATAGAAACCTGTATAAATGATTTGACACTGAAAATGTGTTGAGTATTTCAGCTCTTTTATGCTTTCCACACAGACGGTCGCATGGACATGAGCTGACGCGGACTCGTGACGAGCAAACATTTGATATTTTACAGTCCGTGTGGGTTTGTCTTTGCGGCAAATAGACATTCTCAAAGTTCTCTACTTTCTCCACCCATCAGAGTAGTTTGAAAATGTTGGATGTGCACAGGCGAAAACCTGCAGCATGGGATCCGCGAGTCTGATGGTGTGACCTCGCTTGCAGACACCCGCGACCCGTGCTGATGCGTCAGTGAACAGTGACTGAGTAGTCTGAGCGATGGCATTCCAGCCAGCTTTGAAAATATAATTACTTTTTTCTTGATTGTAAAAATAGCCATTTTACAAAAAAATCTGTCACAGTCACGACTACTTTTGTCATTCTGTGAGCGTTAGTATGTTAGTAAAGGCTGCGAGGAATGATTCATGTTAGTAAACTGCTGACACTTACCCCGCTACAGGTAAGTGTCATGCTCGGCGCTGCTTAGACTCTCTTTGGACCCTTGTACAGTCATGTGTTTGAGGGGAGGCGAGGGGTCACTGGGATGAAGGTAAGGATTAACAGTCTCCACTGGCGGTAGCATTGTGATCTTCTGTTTTCCCCCTTTAGTCTTTTCCCTTTTCTTGGCGTCTTTTCCTGTCTCCCCGTCCGTCTTGGAAGCCAGGGGAGACTGCACGATGATGGTGGGCCTCTGTCTCAGGTCCTGTCGACTGGGCGGCTCGGCAGTCATGATGGCCTTAGCGCCGTGCATCCTGGGTGGGGACTTGCAACGTAGATCACCGTGAGTCTCCTTCCAGCGCCGCAGCTGAGCATGGTGTTCCTTCTCAATTTCTTTCTCAGACACCACTAACTCAATAACCTGAAACACAAAGAGTGTGCGAGTAATCTTTTTATATCGCTGTTACCTCAACCACAGGAGGGCAAAGTCAAAGAGGAAGACACGAGTGTGCCGTAAGTCAAAAACAATAAAATGGATAACAGAGGCTATAACCATGACAGAGTAGAACTGTACCTCGTGCACCAGGAAGCCTTCTTGTATGTACTGCGGCTGTATAGCTCGCAGCAGCTCCATTGTTTCGTAGAGACCTTGAGAGGCCTTGAGTTTCTCTTGGGATCCCAACGTGCATTTCAGGAGAACCAGGCCAACTCGAAAAAGGATCTTTACTCCTGAGAACAGCAACACACAAGGCAACAAGTCAAGTCAATTTCATTTATATATCCCAATATCACAAACAAGACATTTAAAAGACTTCACTTTGGACTTTCTGACATCTTATAGACCAAACGATTAATCGATAAAACTAATAATTGTAAGTTGGAGCCCGAGTTTATCAAGAAACATGCAGCAAGGGCAGTAGTCAACACTTATATTTGAATAGACTGATCATCAGAGAGCTGCACATTACTGCTGAGTGGATATTTAGATGGATAACTGTGGTGTTGCCACTGGGATTGAGTGCAACAATCCTGCAGTGTAGTGAACTATTTCATATATAGTCTCATGTTCCTTACCCCAAACTAAAAGTAAGGTAGGCTTCATGTAATTTACATTGGCATCTACTTTAAAAAGGGCGAGCACGCATACCTGGTGTTTTGCAGGTATGATTACAGAAGACGGATAATAAGCACATGGCAGGGCCTGAAGGAAAATTTAACACTGCTAATTTTACCACATCAAATAAAGCTGCTAGTTATGAGCTAAAAGTTATATTTTTCACTTCTAATTATAGCCATTGAAACACATAATAAACATTCATTCGTGACATAATCTCTGTAAAGGTGACTTGTGATGTCAGGAAACCACTTTGATCTGTTTCTTCATGCAATGTATAATGATGTATCAGAGAATATTTTATATGTAGTGTCTCACCCTCACAAAGGAACATGTCCCAGACACGCAGCACCGAGGACCACGGCAGAGTCCGAGAGAAGGCGCACATGAACCACTCGGTCATGTACAGAATGGGCTCCAGCTTGTGCTTCTTCAGGTGACGGTGGGCCACAGGAGACACCCCCCGCAGCAGAGCGTACAGGATCTCCCCGTCCAGCTGGATCGCCTCCTGTGGAGACATCGTGAAACAGCAGTCAGTGGAGAGAGGACAGACGTCTTTCTTTTTTCATAATCTGATTGTCTTGAGTATTTCGTCCTTGTAGCCTGTTCAGCACCTCATGTTATGAGGTCGTTAGCATAACAGTGTCAAGCTGGAGACACGCTGGCCTGAGAAATCTATCACCACCACCAGCCACATATTGCATGTATTGACAGAAGGTTTTTATTAACACAAAGTATAGGGTTAGCAGGTCTAGTGCTGAAGAACTTTAAGCCCTGCGCTTAAATACTGAGGCAGAATCTTCTGCACAGGCAATATATCTTGGGAAGTGTAATCTATGAAAATATATAAATAAATGCCAGGATTCAGTCCTATAAAGTGGCAGACGTGCAGTCTTTAGAAACTCTGTGTTCTTGGATGTACAATTATGCGAGTGTACTTTTGCTTACAATAGACAAAAGATTCCTCATAGCAATATCTATAGGGTTCGGCTAATGATTGGCATGCACTGTTAATGTGTAACCCTTTTACAGCTTGTACTCGGCCTCAAGTTCTTCTTCTGATATTAATGTGCTCTTTTCAAAAGTGACGCGTCAGTGTGTCAGTCTGGACTCTTACCAGCCCTGAACTGTAGTATCCAGGAAGGTATTTCTCACAAATCTGAACAAGAACCCAGAATGCATCCTAGGACAAAGAAAGGAAACAAGGGTAAGCGTTTATTATAGTAAAATGATAAACAAATATGACTATTAATATTCAAGTGAAGCACTTTCAGAGAAGTGAACAACATTTAACATTATGCAGTGAATTTCTTTCACTCTCTGCCCCATCGTTCCTCTTAACCCTATCATTAGGGAAGTATCAACAATGTATTATTTCAGATTAGAGAAAATGTTTTTGGAAAGGTTGAATCTTTGGTGTGTGTGTGTGTTCACCTCGGCTGGCATATGCATCAGGAGAACAGCAGCGATGGGAGCCTGAGCCTGACAATAACCCTCTTCAGGCCGATGCAGAGTATAAGCCTTCAACACGCGGAACAGGTCTTGCTGCCTGAATGTATGAACACATATAAATGATATTCAGAAACTACATCCAGCCACATTAACACAGCAAAGGGCATCATGACAGGCCTTTATAGAAGGCACTGCTTACCCGTGACCTCCTCTCGCTTCAAACATTTCATGGAAGGGGAACTGTCGATGAAGATCCCTCTCAATAATATCTATCCATTTAGGATCTCCTGGCTGACTGTCCAGTTCCTAAAAACACAACATCAATTTGTCAGCCATCGCAACATTATACCACCGTCCTCTTTTTAATACCAATTTTATAATACAGGCAATTCTGGAACTTAAAGCTTTAGTGTTATAAGTTATAAGCCTTGAGATAGTGCTGCTTCTTTCCAGAAGTTTGTGTAATATTTTGACACTTTCTAGTCGTCAGTGATGTATAAACTTGACACTTGAATGACAAGTATACGCATTAAGAAAACGTTCATTTTGCACCCATTTTTTTGCCAAACACTCATCAGTACTTTCAGTGCCTATGATTTTTTATACTATATATATATATATATATATATATATATATATATATATATATATATATATATATATATATATATATATATATATATATATATATATATATATATGACTGACCTGGAATTTTCTTTGGTTTTGCTCCCTTCTTACTTTGCCCCCAGTGAGGTAGAGCCAGGCTCGGCCGCGCAGGGACGGAGGGATCCCCTTCTGACAGCGCTCTTTCACCTGTCAGTCAACACATGCAGTTACTCAAGAGCCTGCACAAGGCAAGATACATGAAGAACAGGAGAAAGGGACACAGACTACAACATGATGTGCGCAGCTGATCATCAAAGCAAAATGACTGGCATGATGATGAAATGATTACAAGTTTTCCAGCTCAGTTTTGTTCATGTTCCATAACAGCCAAGTGCATATTGCAATAAACTCTTGCAAAGTGCAAATTATCATTACAAAGAAAGAAGAAAGTGAAGTCAGATTAAATTTAAAGTTTATGAAGCAGACCTTCTTGTGTTTTTTGGCCATCCACTTGTCCCAGCTGTTGAGCATCTCCAGCCATTTGGCCTCCCGCTGCCTCAGCACCTCAGTTGGGATTTCTTTAGCACTATGCAGATATGAGACAACGTCATTGGTAAAAGCAAACAAATTATTTTCATACAAATGGACAATGCCTATACTGTACGGTGTCACTTCCCTGTACTAGTGGGCGGGACAGTGGTTCATCTCTTCCTTGTCCACACAGGAAACCTAACCTCAGACAAAACCGTGGAACACTTGCCATCGGCAGTAAAGTACAAGGAAAACAGGAAGCGGTCGGAGAACTTTCCCCTAGTTCAGTTCCTACAACCTCCTACACAAAACTTACACCAATATCTGACTTCACTGCAGTCCTATCGAAGATAGAGCGGTCATATTGTTACGTGCACACTTTCCCATCCAGATCTACCAAACACATGCCTGGTCGTTCTGGCAAAGACATTTACATAAACAAATATAAAAAGAGCCGACTGACATGGTTTTGCATAGAAGAGCTAAAGAAAGTCAACAAGTTGTCAATCACAAATCTCTAGAAGATCCCCCAATGAACTTATTGGTCTAAAAGGCAGAAATTGGAAAGTAAAATACATCATGTTTATTTTTTATCTAACCTATGACAAAGCCAAGGGGTCACGAGTCGACATAACTTCTCTTTGAAGGGTCCAGGTTAAAATTAAGTCAGCTATAAATGAGGGCATTTGGCGAACTATTGACTTGAATGATCAATTATTTGTTTTCCTTCTTCCATAAAGAAGATTTGTTCCAAATTACAGCAGCTATCAATCAATTACAGCAAAAGACTTAGTATCCTAACATAATGAGCAACTTTCTCAAAATATTGATTTAGCATCTCAAAATAATAAGAATTTCTTCAAATAATGACTTAAAAGTTTCTTATTATTTTGAGATATTGAGTCATTATTTCGAGAAAATGTGTCATTATAATCAATGACTTACAGGATCTGTTCTTTTCAGTTTTTGATCTTATTTTTTTCTTTTACTGGCGAATATGGGCTTCAATAATCTTCAGTTAAATACAATATAAAATGTATGTAGAGACATTGACGAACACTTCAGTGTAGTAAAACTTTAGCATCATGAAGCTCCACTTACGACTCCCCGGAGTGCTGCTGGGCTCCTCCTGTGAATCCGTACTTGTCCACCTGTTTCTCCCCGAGGACACCACCCTTTACCTCTGGATCAGATCCATACGAGCTGCCTTTCCCATTATCTGTCAGCTTCTCTGTGCTGCCTCGCAAGCCAAGTCCATTGCCCTGCTCAATTTTTGCCATTTATTCAACATTTACCTCAACAGGAAGTCGACAGTGTGTTTACATAGCTCACCAATCTTGAAAGTTTAGCTAACACTTTAAAGCTCTCCATGTAGACGCCCGTTGGTTAGCTAACCTGCTGCCACAGCTAGCTATGGTTGCTAGGAAGATTAGCTTCCTGGCTGCTAGCTCGCTAAGTGCTATAAAAAGCCACTTAGCGTTAAGTAGTTCATTTCATGATCATAAACCTCGTCGCTTTGGTCACACGATCAACCCCCCCGTTCAAACGAACAAAAAAAAAAGATTCGTACAATTAAAGAGAAACGCATCTATTCGATAGACGCTGAATTACTGCAGTATCTTCTTACTAACTCCGAAGCTAACATGCTAGCATCACACAACTGTCAGCTGACACACACCTATTAGAATCTCTGCTGTCAGCAGGAATGTAGGTTAGCTGGCGGGTGCAGGAAGAGAAACTGGAGCAGATTAGTAAACACAACATCCATGGCTTCCTATTACTCTACACTGCCATCTACTGCTTAACATCACATATTCAGGTAAAAGATACTAAAAATAAATAGTTCAGTAGTTTCTCTCTAGAAAAATAACTATGTTTAATGAGTTACATTTACAAGTAGCTATGTACAGAATACTATCACTCATGTATTTTTTAAAGTTCATTTTAATATAAGTAAAGAAGAAGAAATTAACCTTTAATATATACTTATATTTACTTTCATATATATATATATATATATATATATATATATATATATATATATATACACCTCATATATATATATACCTCATATATATATATATACCTCATATATATATATATACCTCATATATATATATACTTCCAAATACTTCAGCAGGACATTGCAATATTATGTGTGTGGGCTAATAAGATAAGATAAGATAGAACTTAATTGATCCCGAGAGAAATTCTTGTGCCAGACATTGCTCCAAAATTACAACAACATAGGAATAAAAAAACATAGAATAATCACTATAAAGTTTAAAAGAAGTAATACTAACATTAGTGCCTAGAAACACAAGAAAAGTAAGATAAAAACTAAAACAGAAAAGTAATATTGTGCAGGATATAACGTAATATTGGAAATTATATTAAAAGCAATATTAGATGATATTCAAAAGTAATATTGCAAATGATATTAAAAGATCACGTGAAATATTTCTTCATACTGCTAATAGCAGGACATTGAAATACTTAAGTAAAGTACAGGTACTTGAGTAAATGTACTTCACACCCATCTCTTCATTTATTTTTATGTTCTTTTCTAATGTCAGGCATATATGACTACAAAATGTTTATATGCACATACTGTATGAAGTACCTGCTTCAATATTTCACCATTAGTGGAGTAGCCATCATAGTAATCATAGAAAACATGGTAAATTGATTAATTTTAGTAATTTAAGTCAACTGTAACATAATCTGCTTTATTAAAGCTGTCAATCACTTTGCGAGTTTGAATGCATCCTTTGTGAGAAGTACATCTGTTTCTGAAGATGAAACATGAAAAGTACTCAAGGGAATTTAGTATAAATACTAGATTCTTTATTTAAATATTGTACATATTTAAAACATATTTACATAAATTAGACCTGCATTGTTACACTTTACACATAGGTGTATCTTTCATACACACAAACATCGCTTGCTAAAAAGAGAACAATCATACCATACAGACTGCAGAAGCACCTTTGAGAACAACTTCACAGGAGAGAAAGACCGGGGGAAAACTTTCATTTACATCAAACACTGGGCAACATGACGGAGACGAGACAAGCTTGCAATGACAGGAAAGGCCTCTTGATTGCAGGTCTAGCTATTTGTTAAGGCTGAAACTGTGCTCACACTCGTACTGTGAGCTCACAGCACCGTTACCTATCTCCCCACCACCACCTTCTGCATATGGGTTACATCTCTCTGTCAAATATAGGGCTATCTTTGAAGTAAATACAAGTTCAGAACCTTTACACACCATTTATAAACCAACAATACAAAAACAGACAACTGTGTGAGTTAACTTTGTAAAATGGTGCCAATAGCTGAGAAAGAAACCATGCAGAAAGAACAATGCTGACAGTAGGGCAGATAATATTCTAATAATAATTGTGTCCTTTATGAGTGAGGAAGAAACACCATGTTATCTTTACAGCAGGGCCTACAGAGCAGTGCCATAATCACGTGTTTATATATGGCTTTCCTTCTTTGGTTTCATAAACTTGTCTTAACCTTTGTTGCAACCAGTCACATATAACTTAAACCAAGATTATAATACAGTTTATGCCCTGATAAAACAACTTTAGGCATAGAACAAACATTTTTATCTGGCCATCACACAAGATTCAGAGCACAAGGAATTTACAGTATTGCCGTACGATGTTTGTATCAACAAAGCGTTGTGTATGACATACACAAAGAAAATGCGTCTTTGGTGGCACCCGCTTTTAAACTGTAAAGATATTGTCAAATCCACTTGGGTGAGCTGTTGGACAAAAAGGGACAGACTATCATGAGCAGAACAGTACCATCAATGCATTTGACTTATGCAATTTGATGCAGCACACACATTTACACACTCGCTACAATCATGGTGACCATAGAAGTCATGTCACGTTATATACAGACAACGGTTACATAAAAGAAGCAGCGAACAAATGTAAAAAGGAAATAAGGAACTGAGAAATAAAACAAATTTGACACACAAACACCCGATTCTTGTTAAGATAGCTGAATCTGTCATCCACAACATATTTCATATCAGCAGCCACTCCAAACTAACTTGAAAAACTAGCGTTAAAAAAATACATCTTTTTCCTTTAAACTCATACCTGACCTATCATTGCAATTGTAAGCATTCCCAGATGCTAGCTTTATCTTTGCGAGAAAAGAAATATTAACATTAAATACACCGCACATGCCAATAATGACATCTCACATGTATACCACACTCACACATCTCACATCCCTCCTACCACACGACTGTTGCAGCAATCAATCTCAGCAAAGATCTTCTTGTTCAATTCAGCGAGTGGAAGTGTGGGATTGATAAAGCTCACTTCAAGATTACCATCTATACAAGAATATATATTTATGAACCATGTGTACATCATCCACAACAGTAACGAAATATAAGAGAAAGGCCAGAACGAAGCCTTAAAAACACAAAAATATTTACAACTTATCAGGATGTGTGCAGAGAGATTCCCGAACCAAGTGATACAAACTGATCAACCTTCACATGTAAGCTCAAACAAGTGTTATGGTTTCCCTTTACAGGTTTCCTTGATCTGAGCAATTACTAGTTTACCTTTCTATTGTTCAAATACCCATGACACCAAAAACTCTCAAATCCCATTCTTTAATAACACTCATCTATTCCCAACATCAGCTTCCTCACTCCATATTTATGCTTTGTTCAAAACACATTTACAACAAGGAACAGATTATCAACTGGAACAACAGAGACAGCTAGTCAACTCTATCACTTCTCTCCCAAGAATTCCAAACTGTGGCTTACACCGTTTATGATATCGCTTTGTATACACAAGGTCTACCAGGTTTAAAAGCCCTCAGTCGAACCAAACTGGACCGTCTCCCAGTCACATCCCCTAAAAAGGCATCCCTCAGCCCGTCGTACTCAACTCCTCCGGCATCATGATCAACATGAAAATGTCCTAGCTGCCTGCTTCCTCTCAACCATTCAAACACCAAAAACAAGAGGAAGAAAAAACACAAATGTACACAGGTGAACACCGGCCCCGCAGCGAGGAGTGTGCGTCGTGTTTGTGGGCCCCCTCCCCTGTCAGCCCACAGGATGCAGTGCATTTTTTGGGAGGGCTACAGGTGGAAGACTCAGGCAGACGGGAAGGGAGGATCAGCCCCAGAGAAGCGTGCACACACTCTCAGACACACTTTCAGTCTGTATATTCAGCCACAACGGACAGCAGCACCGTGATATCATCTGGCTTCCCTCCTGCGGAACAAGACAAGAGTGTGAGGAACAGTTCTCACCAGATCATGCAGAGTATGTCTGGAATTAGTTTAAGTGCAAGGCTATTTTAAACTCACTGACACTGCATGCTGTGAGCGTGATGACATTGCTCTGTTTTTATTTAGCTTTTGTCTAGACAAGGTGAGCCAAAGTGTGAATGCAGCTAAAAAATAACACTAAATGTAAAATATCAACACACATTATAAGGATAGAAAAAATATTCTATTTCCTTATTTATTTGAAATAAATAAAATATAACAATTATATGGTATTTAATATATTTTATAATAATATATCCATTTCAAATATGTGTACTATCAAACCAAACTTGCAGTAAGGAGTTGCAGTTAAAATTGACAAGCGATAGTGATGACAATTGTCCTTCGATAAGGAAAAAGGCCATTTAGGTTTAACATCTTTTAATAACGCCTGAGTTACATGTACCGTTTAAAGCAGCGTCTGAAGCCCAGTGCAACTTACCTCTCACATTCAGGCCATTGTCACAGGCAAACTGTGCAAAAGGAGACATATAATTGGGGTCGTAGGCAAGGTCGTGAGCTTGCTTTGCAATACTCTGTGCAGTCTGCAGGACGCTGTCATAGTTGCTAGTCTGAAATGGTCAAAAGTAAAAACCATTACATTCGAAAGTCATAAAATATGTCTGCACATATGTTCACTTACAACTAGATGCAGTATGTGAGAAAGCTTGAATAAACTGATCTTCAGGAAGTGACACCTTGAGTTTTTTGAGCTCTTGAAGAATCATGTAGTCTGGCATGTTGTCAAAAAGACCATCGGTTGCCGTCAGGATGATGTCACCGAGCTGCACGTCAAAGGAGGAGCTGTCAGCTGCTTCTGGACTAGAGGGAACAAGTTGGGCATGGAAAGATCAGTCACAAGGGTAACAGGAGCATGTGGCACCTGAGCTCCTTTCATCAGTTTCCAATATGGAAAGAAGTAGGACAGAAGTCACTCTGAAAACTTAGGCGCTGGACGCAATGTGGACATTTAATCTCACCGCTGACTCAGAACCAGCCTGCCCGGTGTTTCCTTGCAGATGTCCCGGCTCTGCTGGTGCCATATCGAAGACTGAAGTGTATTTACTGAGAGCCTTTAACCTTATGTTCGAGCTTCGTCTTGAAGGGTTACATTTTAAGGTGGCACACCATAGAGCAATAAATGTAAATCTTAAACTTTATTTCATACCTGAAGAACAGGATTAAACCAGTGGGGGAAATAAAGAATTCAAAAACAGGACCTTGAGACGACTCTAAACCTTCACCTTTAAAATCAAATGAAACGTAACCCAAAACAATAAACTATAAAAAGGGTATGACGGGATTTTCCATGCGGGTGATATAAGAAGACATGATCCAGAAGTTAAGGTGACTGTGTGGAGGCGTAGCCTAGTTTTGCCAGGAGTGTGATGCCAAAGCAGGTCTCGTTTATTCTGCAAACACTGTCTGAAAGTTCCTACTGCAACTATGTTTGCTGTCCACATGAGAGAATGCTGGATGCTTAAAAAAAATATCCAATTTGACTCAGTTATCTAAGTATGAATTGTTTGGAAGCAAATATTAAAGTGAACATGTCTGTGTTTTAAGCATTTGCTTTGCAAAATGACATGCTCTCGAAACTACGGCACATGCAGAGGTTCAAAGCTGAACCAGGAAGTAGCTCAGCAACACTCCTGAAGTATATTCTTTAAATCACAAGGATGCATCTAACACTGAGCTACTGACCTGTCACTGAGCACCACTCCTTCAGCTCCAGGAGGAGCGATGGATAGCTGGAAGGGCGTGTTAAAGTAGTGCTGTTGCTCATCTGAGCGATGTACCACCTCTCCTCCCCGAACCACGAGAAAACCTGAGTCTCCGAGGTTACACATGTGTAGCCGGTGATTCCGTCGATCCAGAACCACGATACAGGCTGTGCTGCTCCCTGAAAACAGAGGAGAGGAAAGCAACAATAAAATTAGGAATGCATATATGAGGGTTAACCAGTGAAAAAGACACTGATGTCAGTTGTAAAAAAAGCAAACAAATCCATTCCAGACAGGCAGAACAGAAGTGAGATCGAATGCTCCTCCACCAGAACATCACTGCCTTTGTGTGCATCTTCCCCGTGAATTTCATGCGTCCACAGTTGAGAGATTATTATGACAAAACAAAGGGTCATGGACGGTGCCTGTCCCAGACACCCAGTGACTGCGGCTTTAGGTGCCAACAGTCCAAGTAACCTTGAGTAGGGAAGGTCATGCACACTCCCTGGAACAGCTTCCCAAAATAAAAGACCATTTAACAAACATCGTGACAAGGGGGACGGAGGTTAACATTTAGTGTACGTGCTGGCTGTAAATCTTGGTCACATGTTTGACATGTGCACGGTTACTGGCCCGCCTGCAGTGTCAGTTACCGTTGGATTCTTGACCTTTTAAACTCAGCTATGGAGACAGAATGTTTACCCTGCGTAAAATGAAAGCCGTTTGGGCCAAGGACACCGAGTCTCAAATTCCAAGTGAACATAACATAACAAGTTAATTAAAAGTTAGTTAGTTACCTCACATGCATCACTGCGGGTCTCAGCCTCAACGATAACCAACAGCCCTCACACAAAAATAACACTGGGTGAAGCTGAAGTTCTGTGCTCAAACATTTGTTTTCTGTTTTGTTCATTTATTGCTTCATCCTTTCATGCACTTTTCTCCCAGGTTGGAAAAAGTAATTTGACATACAATTTAGATGGCATAACTCGTAATAGGTTATGCGCCTTGCTGAGGAAGGCCACCACTAATATTCTGACTCATCCTGCAGCTTTGTTATGCATTTGTCCGAGTGTGGCTGGTCACATGGGAAGCATGACTCGCTCCCCCACTGACTGTATGTGTACCAAAGTGTATCATCTGTATGTGGTTTTGTGTCCGTGTGTACTCACCTAGCAGGGGAACTTTGTTCTGTAGCAGCTCAAAGTAGCCGGACGTCAGGATACCCACTGGGTTACTGGGAGTGAAGCGTCCCTCCTTCACCAGTCGCTCACAGGTTCTCATTAATGTGGCGGAGAACTGAGACGGGTCGACACCGTAGTCACGCCATCCACCTACGCCATCTGCAACACCTGATGGATAAAGGGGAATAACGTTTTAATACAATCATACTAACTGAAATTTGTCTTAATCTGATTACTCTGTATTTGTGTGCATGCATGTAAACACAGTCAGTGTATAGCTGGACATATTTATTTTTGTCTCTATGATTTCATTTGAAAGTTTCATGTTGCACTAAAGTTCTTAATAAAATACGGAGTACTTTTTATTTGTTATGCGTTTAATTCACACAGGACTATATCAAAATAAGCCCTACCGTGTAGTTATATCATATTGACCATTTATTTATTGAATTACAAGAAAACACACATCGTGAAATTACCTATATCGGGAGAGAAGACTTTGGACTGCCCAGCTCTAATTGTTAATTGTACTAGGACCCACACTTTCATTGTTGTGAAGCACCACATGTCGTTCTAATATTATGACTGCAGCAGCAGTTCGTTTCTTTGCCTGTAGAAGGCGACATCATCATCCAAACCAGACACACACACACACACAGCTGTTGTGGGGAATAACTCCATTTAAAAACTTTTGGAGATTAATCAAACGCAAAAGAGAAAGTGGCAAGAGCAAACAGTCCTCGACTGAAATGCAGCGCTGCATCACCCAACATCTAAACGAATCCTTGTTTACTTTTTAAAAATAGATTTCCAAAAGGTCAGCTGTAGAACAAGGAAAAAGTGCATATTCATCTTCAAAGCACATTTGTATAGTATATCGCAGTGATAGCATGTCTATGTACATCACTCTGTGATCACATGAGCATGCTTCTCCTCTAATTCACTGTTCACTCATCCAACATTTAGCAACAATATCTTATGGTTTTTATGGTATTGTTTCCATGCTGTTACTTTAGTTTCATTTTCTATTAGTATGCAGGTGGAAATCCCCTCAAATAAGCAAAACGAAAATCTCCTTTGCACTGCTGAAAGAAGAGGATCAGCATCTGTCATGATGATCCCCACCCCCAGTCCACTTCAGAGGAGTTTACTACACATTTTACTACCAAGCTAGCCCTGGTGGGGGTTTGTTTCCTAAGAGATGGCTGATTGTACTTCACATCGCCAGCCTAAACATTACACACTAAACACACACCGTGTAGGTGTCGACAAAGCCACGTGGTTAGTCAAGTATTCGCTGTGTTTACCCTCTCTGGGCGGTGAGGACAAAGCAATTACACTCAGCTAAATGCTAGCAGGCTACTGATGCTAATAGCAATATGGCTGCCTCCATGCTCATCCATTCTGACCTTTGCAAGACATTGTGGTGTTAAGTCTAAGATGTTGCAATAAAGCCTTTTTTCCAGTCATGACACTTGTAATGAAGCTTATCTATGTCTCCTAATTTGATGCGTTTGTTATCTTGCATCACCGCTTTGTATTCTCCTATTAGAGCCCATCTAGGTGAAAGGTCATCCGGGGTTTCACTTCAAAACTACCCGCTAACGGCACTTAGGCGCAGTTTGATCATAAAGAGACACACCTGCAGCTGCATTGATCTTCTATAAGTATTGTCCCGTGTTGAATTAAGCGTAAGCTAATAGAACAGTGACAATGGTGGGGGGGGGGGGGGGGGGGGGGGGGGGAGTTATGGCTCTGATTTTTGAGGGTGTGGGAACAATTATGTTTTAATTTGAGGGGTCGGTGCACGTTGCACATTGAAGGTCACCTGAGCAAAGAGGGTGTCTAACATGCATCTGCAACCCAATTAGTGTGAGTGTGTGTGTGTTTCATGCCTTACCTAAAACATCTGCGTTCTTGTTCTGCGCAATGAAGCAGGCATCATCTCCGTAGCACATCCCTTTCTTCAGGATCCCCTTACGAAAGTCTTTACCGAAGCCACAGCTGGCGGAGATCAGGCTGTAGTCCCGACTGTCCGTCTGAGACAGTCCGCCCAGGACAGCCCTGGCTACCAGTCTGCCATAAGACAGTACGGATAACATCCCCTAGCAAGCAGCAAGCACGTCTTGTTTTGAGCACAACACGCTGTCGTCTCTCTCTCTCTACCCGGCCCCGGCCGCCTGCCTGCTCGGCTACTTCTTCTTTTCAATCCCCGGCTGTCTCTCTTTATCCGTCCATTC
This sequence comes from Cottoperca gobio, assembly GCF_900634415.1. NCBI lineage: Eukaryota > Metazoa > Chordata > Actinopteri > Perciformes > Bovichtidae > Cottoperca > Cottoperca gobio. The sequence goes on along the minus strand of NC_041366.1, from coordinate 16,004,504 downwards.
GCTCGCGACTGGTCCGCTTCCGTGAAATAGTAACGTAACCCTCGCAGTTGCTAACTCTACTAAAAGCCAACGTCCACCCGGGCAGTTTATGTCTCAGGTGTACATTTCATGGACGCAGTTCCTCCGCTGGGTTCTCTCCTTACCGACATGTTTCCGCTGTGTATACCGGAGAAAGCTGCGAGTACATACGGGTGTTTGACCGTTTACAACATTGACGTCATGACTCATCGACATCAGCCAATCACAGAGCAGACCAACGGACCCGCAGTTACTGCGCAGGCTTCAGAGATGCACTTGTTTTATGTATCTGGACGTAACGGATGGACGCTGGGCCGAGCCATTGGCACCGTCACGCCTATCTATAATATGGCACATTTGTGTTAATATTACTGTTGCATTGTTGCAACTGTCCCCATCCCTATCAGTCTTATCAAAACAGACCACACAACATTATTTCCCCACATAAACAAGTTATTGTGCGGTACATAAAAGGATTTACTACCTTTTATTTTCATTATTTACAATTTATGCAATTGAATTATTTTTGTATTTTGTATTGTTTTATTTTTAGATATTAGGCCTATAGTTTATTTATACTCAGACACCATGTCAGTCACATAAGGATTTTAATACTGTGTTCAACCTGCCTTGTAAATTATAATTTGCGGTTTAATGAAGAGGGGGGGGGGGAAATGGTATAATAATTTAATAGGCTTTTAAAAGTAAAACACAAAATATGAAAATATGACGTTTTTATTAGTATTGGTGGTTTTTGGCTTCATTATGATTATCGCATCGACGTCACCGCAAACTGTTCCCACCTCTATTCCATACAGGCACATGCTGTACATTAAAACGAGCGCACCCCAGCTAGACGAAGCCACCCAGGGCCAGAGCACATAACAGATCAGGGAGTGAGCGAGAGAGGACAACAACGCATTACCAACGAAGTAACAGACAAATCGTTTGTTCACGGTAAGAAATAATTCAGTTATAGGATACTCTGTGATGATGCTATATATAATAATGTAAGTCTGGTGGTTTAGACTCGACGCGAGAAAATAACATTGTAGTGTGAAGTAGCGTGTGTGGTCATGTTCAAGCTGATGGGCAGGTTGATAATGATGCAATGATGTGTGCTCACTGTTTTTAAAAATATCAACAGGATATCGTTTTGTCGTATTGGTTATGGCTGGCATAGTGATTTAATTTATTTAGGACTTTTTCTTTTTAGATTAACCAAATGATGGGATAATAATGCTAACGCTTGAATATCTTTGACATTTAATTACGATTTTCTTTCGATTGATTAAGACTATCTTGTTTTAAGAATATAAATGGTTAGCCAATATAATAATCCATTCTTGCTTTTTATTTTAATTAATAGGTAGCACAAGGCTATTTTGCATGTCATCCTAAAAACAGGGAAATAAATGTTTGTTTTTATAATGCTTAATTGTTTTTATGATCATTACCATGAAACATTTTTCTCATTAGGTCTATAATGGGGAGGTTGTGTGAGGTGGCTCTTGTGTCCCTTCTTTTTGTGTTTCTCCTGAACACTGAATCAACATGGGCTAAACGAGGAAGCAGCAGCAGCAAGAAAACCTCATCGTCTTCCAGCAACAAAGGTGGGACACAGTCGAAACCATCCTCTCAGCCAGGAAGTTACCCCCGACAGCCACAGAGTCCCAATAGAAACAGCAATCCATATCCTGGTGGTGGAAGTTATCCAGGCAAGACTAATCCAGGAGGAGTTCCTAGACAAAACCCACCAAATAATCCAGGAGTCGGTAGTAACCCAAACCAGTATCCTGGTAGAGCCAATCCTGGAGGTTATCCAAACCAGAACCCTGCACCTGGATATCCAGCCGCTGGGGGGTATCCTAACCAAAACCCAGGGAGAGGGAATTATCCAAATCAACATCCACCAGCAGGAGGTGCCTACCCCAACCAATATCCAGGCAGAGCTGGCAACCCAGGAGGATATCCTAACCAGTACCCAGGTGCAGGAGGCTACCCAGGTGCAGGAGGCTACCCAGTCAGAGGGGGAAATACAGGACAGGGGTGGGGTCAGCCTCCTGCGTATCCAGGGGGTGGTTACCCCGGTGGAGCAGCTGGCGGTTACACCAACTGGAACCCAAATAATAAGATCATGAGTCCCCGCTTTGGTGGAGGCTATGGTGGAGGATATGGGGGTGGAGGATATGGGGGTGGTCATGGGATGGGAGGGGGGTCTCCTTTCTCTCGTTCTGTGCAGGGTATGGGCTACCAGCCCCAGTCTTCAGGTTTTGCCAAAAAAGCCATGTTGGCGGCAGGCGTTGGTGCTGTGGCTGGGATGGCCGTTGGATATGGATTAGGGCGCTTCCCACGACCACACTTCAATTTCCGCAACCCTGAAGAAGAGCAATACTACAACAGCTACATGTACCGCCGTTATGGCACCCAGTCCACAGATGAAAAGGACTATGGCCGTGATTATGTCTACAAGCCTCCTCCGCGGGCGGAGACTTACGACAAGTTCATGGAGCGCTGCATGAATAGGACTGACCTTCTCAAAGATCAAGGGGTCACGCCTAAGAGTGAAGATGATCATGACACCGTTGGCATCGAGGAGATTGGATACCCATCCCTAATTGAGCAGGTGAAGTCCCGGCGCTGTGTTGAGGAGTTCATGATATACTCTGAGCGCTTTCTGCAGCAACGAAAAGCTGAGCAGCAACTCCAGCCAAGTCGCAGCAGCCCTCTGAGCTACGGGGTGATTCAACTTATCACCTCCCTCCTGATGCTTCTTTCCAGCATGCTCCTTCTCCAGTGAGAACAAGTAGTGCTCCTTTTACCATTCCCCAAATGGATTTCTACTTCCTCCGTTATATCTGCACGTCCACATACTACTAATGTATATTATCTCCATAGCAACCTCTCCGGGTCATATTTAGTCAATCTTCTATTATCAATGTGTATATACTAAGTAATGGAGTCAGTTTTAAGAGGCAGCAGGCAGTTACATTTTAGAGATCAACAGCTGTGTGTCGTACAAGCTGCACTATTACTTTCTGTTAATTATTTTAGGAATCAGTTTAGCATCTCTGTTATTTTGCACTTTTTTACTACGCACTGAATGCATATAAAACAGATTCAGCGTGCTTTAGTTCAGTTTTAGTGACCATTTATTGTGACAGTTTGTCTGCTACTGTGTAAAATAGGAATATGACATTAAGGCTTTAAAATATGTACAAAAATATACAACTAACATCATTCCATCATTCATACAGCCTTTTCATCTGTTCTGGACAATTCAACAGACTGATTGTGTAATTGGTTAAATATGTTTAATCAAAGGGGAAATCTGATTTAATCAAATATAAAAGAATGTGTAACCTTGTCTAAGATAATGTCTTAAGCACAGTGCAGGTGTAGTTATCACTTCCAAATAATGTAGTTCGAAAATGGGAACAAACGGAAAGTTGATCTTCAGCTGTTTTTTCTAAGGACCACTGGAAGAAAAGAAGATACGTTATACATGAGAAAGGAACGCATACATGCCTTCAGTCCACCACGTGATTGGTTTGCTCAGCATGATGATCTGTGGTGATGATTGGCTCTGCATTGTTATTCTCATAAAACACTTGTTTGTTTGCAAATCAAGACACATTTCCCTCATGATCACCACACTGGGAGACATCATGTAACCGTGATGGGAAATGTTGGAGGCCATGTCCCGTTGGACAAATGGTTTAACTATCCCACATTTAAACACTTGTATGACAGAAATCAAAACAAGTCCAGCCCCCCTCCTTCTCAGGTACATAACACTCACGCATTGTTTGTTGCCTGTAAAATCCTGGATTGCATGTAATAGCTATTGACAGTCAGTGAGCATGTGTCCTTTGATGTGCAGCTAATGTCGTCATTAGAGGTGTAGTGATGTCGCTATCCTGCCTGCAGCTCTTTGAGGTCAATTTGTTGACTATTGCACCTGATGCTTTAAACCTGTGCAGTGCTACATGCAGTTTGGGCAAAGCTGAGGTTCGATTTGAGGTTTTCAACAGATAAGGTCCACAGCAATTCAATACTTTAATCCTAAACTCTGGCCTCTAGAACTAAGCTTTCTGTAACCTTACTCATCACACATCTCTTCCTGTCGTGTGATGTCGTTGGAGAGTGAGATTTAGAGACATTGCCACATGTTGGCGGGTCTGTAGATACCTTTTCACAAACGCTAGCCTCCTCTGGCTCTTCATGGTGTTTGTATCTCAATGAATTACACATTTTGTCTCCTTTTCCTCCCACTGGGTTTGTGAGATTGTGTATTACTGAAGTTTATCTGTAAATCTTTATCTTTTATCTGTTTTAATTACTTCTTTGCCTCTGGGTTTTGTGAAGCACTTTGTAACTGTGTGTTTCGAAAAATGCTACTGGAAATGAAGTTTGCAGGCTTTTTAAGGAAGTTTTACCCCAAGTAAATGTTCAGTTTAAAGAAAAACTGTGTAAATTTGAGCTATTTTGACAGAGTACTGCACACACACACACACACACACACACACACACACGCACACACAATGTTTAGTGTGTAGTAACGAAGAAAGTGAAGCGAACGCTGTCTAAATGTTGACAGTTTATCTGGAAGTGATATGCACTGTTGTATAGTAATTTTATTTTGTTCTTCTTCATTATTATTATGTCTTCCTTCGTATTTCACTTTTATTGCTTAAACCTCTGGGTTATTTGTTTTCATGCTGCACTCACAGGGTTTCTGTATTGTTGATTCTGGCTAAATGTTTCCAGTTAATTTGAAATGACAATTTGAGATTTTCATACTATCTAGACTAGAATATCTGTAAAGTGCACTTAGTTCTCTTTAGGTTGAGATATTCTGTAACCGTCATTGAGCTCATATTGGGAGGACAGACATCTAAACCTTCTGCTTTTGACTTGCACTTGTTAATGCTTTGGGTTACTAATATGATTTAATATAGTTTGTCATGGATGTTTATGTGTTAAATAAAATCAGTTACACAATAAGGGTTTCTGCCTAAATTATATAATTACACAAACACTGTCACATCTTCTGGTTCTCAAAGTGTACAATAATAGTATAAAATAACAGTATAGTTACTCACAGTTCAACTTCACCATTGAGTTTGACTACAAGCACATCTGCAGTATCACGGGACATCTATGAATTTGAAAACTTTACACTTTTATTTAAGGCAAATCTTTTTATTTACCAGTAATACATTTAATGTGATTAGTTGAATGAAAACAAAAAACAAACAAAAAAATAAAATATATATATATATAGCTGCAACAATCAGTCGCTAGGCAGAACAGTTAAAATGATGTAATATAATAATCAATTCCCTCATTTGATGGTTCCAGCTTCTCAAAAGGGAGAATTGGCTGCTCTTACATTATAGGACATTTTATATTTTGGGGTTTGGATTTGAACAGTACAAGACATTTGATGTTGTCAATTATGTTTTCACTTGTATTTTTAGGCTTTTTTCTAATGTTTTAGACCAAATTATTAATTGATAGATCCATTGATCAAAATAAATTCCTAAATGTAGTCACTCATTGATACGCAGTCTGAGTTTCCTATTAATGTTTTTTTTGATGGTAGTCGAGTCGAAGTTAAGTATATTTAGTCAGTAATAACACTGGAATTAGCCCGTAAAATAATGCCGTAGAATGAGAAAATATTGCACCCTATATAGAACAATAACAGTACAGGAAGGATAATTTGTTCAAAGGAGCTTTTATTGCACTTGATTTGATGCTTGACTGCCTCACAGTGATCAGCTGTGTTACATGTCTCTTATCCAGGCTGCTAAGAGGAAAGACACCACATGTCCAAGTGTGAGATAGATGTTAGTCGTGGGAGCGGGGGCAGCCGCCTTAACAAAGGCTCTCCAGCGAGACTGGTTGTGAAATCTTTGGCCTTCGTTGTGGTAAAGCCGTTGATCTTGGTCAGACGTCTTATGGCCGTGATGATTCCCAGATTTGTGCTTTGACCTACCAAAGAGCCCCAGCCCGTACCCGGTGCCTGTGCCTCCCAGCATCCCGGCTGCCGCTGCTGCTCCCGCCCACTTCTTCAGGCCCTGCTTGGAGAGGCCTCGGCTCTTGGAGGGAGGCGCTTTGTCATCGTCATCTTTCCCCCGACCCTTGAAGCCACGTTTACTGTAAGCACCTGGGCAGAGAGCTGCCATGAGCAACAATACAACCCACAGTGAGAGAAGCTTCTGCTGGCCCGTCATTACTGGAGATCTGCAGAAACACACCTACATGTACAAATAAAAGAGTGGCAGGTGAAGGCCGAGGGGGAACAACCTGAGCCAGGTCACATTAAAATAGATTTAGCTGTCTTTGTGTTTTTGCACGGTATATTTTCTCTTTTCTTTGAGAGACAAAGAGAAAGAGAGGTTTGTAGAGTCTGTTGGCTGTCGTTCAAACTGGCATTAAAGCTTTTGATTGAGTTCACTGCACATCCAAGGTCACATGCTCACCAGCACTAACACAACAGACATCCAGAACTATCCACATGCTCTGTCAACACAGGGATGAGCCAGGCATTATGTGTGTGATGCATATTTCTCCATTTCATGATGCATTTGCTTTTCCTAGCTCTGATAAGCAATGTAAATTACAGAAAATATTAATGTAATATCAAAGCGTGTGGATATGCAACTCTATGTATCATTGCAATGCACCTGGAAAGAGATTCCTTCTACATCTTAAAATCACACAGGTATGTGCTGATACCATCCATTATGAACTTAATAACATAAAATAAAGAATAGACTTTAATGTTTTAGTTTTTACCTTTCTGATCGGTCACACCGAGAGGTCGTGATGCTGGAGCGGCAATCCTTTGTCAAACCGCAACGCTTACTGCACAGAATAGCAGCATTTTGGTATCAGCATCAGTTACACACCAGCATCCACTCAACAGAGCCAGCACAGCTCCTCCCCAAAACAAACACTGATTTGCTATTGGTTCCAGATCAATAATACAATACATGTTGAATGATTTTGGCTGATGGTGCCATTTCACATACAGATGCAACACCTAGTTTTCTCCCATTATTCTCCAAATGTAAAGGCTGCTTTAAAAACAAAACATATTACTGTCTACATCAGGGGTGGGAAATAAATGTTTACAAGTGGCCACATGAGAAACCCGAGCTGTATTGGAGGGCCGAATCAACAATAAATTGAACTTAATTCTGCTCAATATTCATTTTCTCCCATTGTAAAAAGCAGAACATTATATATTTTGATTAGCTGCGACTGGTAATCAAAAGAATAAGGATATTCTCTTGTGGGTCAAATAGGAAAATACACCTACAGAAGTAATAAACAGTAAAAACAATCATTACATCAGTATTTTTCACAAACCAATACTGAAAAGGTGTTTTACAGTATGTAAAGATAAGCAAGTAATCAACTTTATACAAAAAGCAATAAGTGAAAAATGTTGGACTTTTGAAGAGAATGTGACAGAAATTAACCCTGAACAGAAACTGTGGTCTTGGATCAGTATATGTGTAATAATACAAAGTGTATTTAGATCATAGGAGGCTATGTGGTTGCAGAGATAACATACCTGGAAGAATCTCTCTACGTCAGGCTCCAGCATATCTTAAAGATCTCATAGTACCTTATAAACCAACTAGAGCATTGTGCTCACAGACTGCAGGGTTACTTGTGGTTCCTAGAGTCTCTAAGAGTACAATGGGAGCCAGAGCCTTCAGCTATCAAGCTCCTCTCCAGTGGAACCAGCTTCCAGTTTGTGTTCGGGAGGCAGACATACCTCTCCACATTTAAGAGCAGGCTAAAGACTTTCCTTTTTGATAAAGCTTATAGTTAGGGCTGGCTCAGGTTTGCCCTGGATCAGCCCCTGGTTATGCTGCTATAGGCTTAGACTGCCGGGGGACACCTCCCTGCTCTCTTCCTTCTCTTCCTCTCTCCTCCCCTCCCTCTCTTCTTCTCCCTCTCTATCTGTATGCATTTATGTAAATGTATGTTACTAGCTCATCATCCGGGGTATCATCCCCGGAGTGTCTGTGTCTCATGTGGCAGGTTGCCACTGATAAAGTTTACGTCAGGATTATGAATCGTGGCCTGCGCCTGCTGCCCTGGTCCTGCTGGACACCTTTTTGACATTTTCCTGGATTCATCCATACTTTCTATTTTTTTTTCCAACACAACATAATTTCTGTCAAATGTTGTATTTGTACTATGTTGTTTATCCTGTACACACGACATCTATTGCACGTCTGTCCGTCCTGGGAGAGGGATCCCTCCTCAGTTGCTCTCCCTGAGGTTTCTTCCATGTTTCCCCCTTTAATTATGGGATTTCTTTTAGGAAGTTTTTCCTTGTGCGATGCGAGGGTCTAAGGACAGAGGATGTCGTAACCTGTACAGTCTGTAACGCACACTGAGACAAATGTGTAATTTGTGATATTGGGCTATACAAATAAATTTGATTTGATTTGATTTGATTTGGAAGCACAACACAACAATAACAAACAGAGCTGTTCATTCAGAAAGCCGTTAAGAGAAAATCCAGAACTTGAAACTGACCAAAACCTTTTGACCTTCTAATTTACAATTAATATACAGAAAATAGAGTACAAGAGATGTCGAGTTGGGAATGAGAACAGGTTGCATCTCGAGTCTTCAGTATCAGAGTATCTTTGTTCTGTACTTTGGCTGAGTTAATACTTCATCTTACTTACAGTCATGATCCAGACGAACAAGCGATTTATCAAGATAAGGAAAGATATGGAAATATCCATCATGCATAAGCAAAAGAGAGTAAGTCAAATATAACTGAGCACTCGAACAAGCACAGCAGGGTCTAAGAATTTGAACCTTTTCTGCATGAAACATCGAGACTGTGATGCTACAGAAACCTTACAGAGTCCAGAGGATGTAGAACAAGAGAGATGATTGTTCAGAGACTGGTCAAAATACTAAAATTAGCGGGAAATTCCGTCATGCGAAATCAAAGAACTATAAATCTTTTGCTCTTCATCATGTGTATAGAAGATCTGCTCGAGGGCCCTTTGGACAATTGTCGAATTGTTCAATATCACTTACACAATAGCTTAACACATTGGATTTTCCATTTAACTAGATTCTTTTAGCATAGAAGGACGTTTCATAGAACTTTGTTTTATTGTTGTTTTGCAGATGTTGTTACACAACTTCAAATATAGCACATTTGATGTAATCCTGTACATGGCTTTATTTCATTTTGGAGTGAATGTCTCACTGCTTTTACAAATCCCAGCTCTGTGTGTTGTGTAAAAAGAGAAGATATTCAGAGTAGTTATCAGAATGTGAAGGTAGTATATTTATTTCAGCAGGTTTTGGGTCAACATGACAATGACAGGGTATGGAAATGGTAACGGAGGATTTTGAATCCTCTTTTTATCGTCACACGTGTACGTTTACACACAAATCTGAAGAACTTAGAAACATAATTTATTTCTTTACAGTATAATACAGTAACAAAGTATTCTCATATGCACAGGTTTCAAAGTGGTCGAGGAATAAAACAGCTTGTTTGTGTTCAATGTGGTTTGCATTACATGCTTTTAAATGTTGGGCAAGAACTCATGCTCATCTGTTAAAGATTACGTTTTTGTCACGATTCCTTCATGTGCAAAAACAAAATTGTCATGCAAAGAAACATTTCTTCTTCAAGTGATTTGGTGAATTCTGCACATTTCTCTGCATAACAGTTTGACAGGAAAAGTAATAGTGTTTGCCCCTGTGTATTAAAATGTGTCAAATGTGTTGCACGACCCAGTTTTTCATTTTCAGTATAGATGAAGTTATTTCATGCCCAGAAGCTTGCAACTGGAAGCACTACACTGATCCACGGCCCTCTACAGAAACTAGATGACGTTCTCAAAGAGCTGCATGGACGCCATTATGTTTTCATCCTGTTGAGAAAAGAAAGCAGATGCAACAGAAAGTGTGTTGTTTTGTGCACAACACTGCATGAACTCGGTACTTGTCAGCCTGATGGTGGGTTTACCTTCTGGCAGGTTTCTATGAATTCATCAATAGTCACCACTCCATCTCTGTTCCGATCCATTTTCTGAAAAATGTCAGACATGAAAGAGGGAGATTTCATATTTCATCAAGTGTCAAATTATATTAATCTAAGGTCTGGCCTTCAGATGGGTTTTTGAAAATGTTCTGTTAAAATAGGTTTTCTTTTTCTTTGAGAGAGAGTGTCATGGGTCAAAAACACTACAGTAACTAAGTACAGTGACACTTACTGTGGTCTTGGATCAGTATATGTGGATGTAATAATACAAAGTGTATTTAGATAATAGGAGGCTGTGTGGTTGCAGAGATAACATACCTGGAAGAATCTCTCTACGTGCTCATAGGGAGAATCGTCTCGTACACTGGGTAAGGTATACCTGCCCATCATGTCATAAATCGACGTCATTATTGCCATCATTTCCTGCAGGAAACCAGAGAGAGACATGCAGAAATGAGGACAGTGCAACAGATTTTTGGTTTTCTCACAAATGAGAATGGTTTGTTGAATGTACCTCTTTAGTAACGTAGCCGTCTTTGTTGATGTCGTACAGGTTGAACGCCCATCGAAGTTTCTCTGTAACAGAGCCTCTAAGCAACACAGACAGTCCTATCACAAAGTCCTGTAAAAGCAATTACAAGTGTCATTATTTGCTTTCACTTTTGTTTTGTTTCTACTGCAAACATGCAGTCAGCGGGGAACTCACCTCAAACCTGATGGAGCCATTTCTGTCCATGTCAAATGCGTTGAACAAGAAATGTGCGTACGTGGTTGCATCTGAGAACATATAAAACATTTGGAATACACTTAAAAAACTTATTTTATACTGAGAATCATGACTTGTCTTACAAATCAAGCTTTCTATTCCAAACAGTGGCAAGATTTACAAAGACTGAGTCAGTGAGTCTTTTATAGGCTTATTTGATACCAGATACTGTACCTCCTTGAGGGAAGAACTGTGAGTAAATGGTCTTGAAAGTTTCCTCATCTACTAGCCCACTGGGACATTCCTACAGAAAGAAAAACACATTTACATCATTTAAGTCAGTGTTTACATTGTTATAAAGGAATTACATTGGCCTAAAACATCAATAATTGTTATATAATAATGAGAATAACAGAATATTAAAGATAGTATTAATGATATTCTATCATCGCTGTGCAGATACAGTCCCTGACTGCAGAGCAGGTGTATGGCCACTAGAGGGCAAAAAGAGCAGCATATATAAATACGTCATTTTTTGTTTATGGGAAATCTTTACAGCGGGCCTTCTGTGCTTTTTCTTTATAAATCCCAACAATGCAGTTACCAAAGAGCAGTACAGTGATGAAATGCCTCAATTGTACAATCTGATGTGACAATTTCATACGTGAAATCAAAGGAAAATGCAAATTCTGCAAAGAAAAGGAAACGGCTCTGTCCCAGTACAACAAGAGCAGAGAGAAAACTAAAATCTCTTAAAATGTTTTACCGTCAGATATTAACAGGAGCAGTCTGCCACCAAGAGCAAGTTACCCTGTGGAGATGTTATTACAGTTTACTCTGAACATTTCTCACCATTATGCGCGTTGTGAAGGTTTCGGGAACCTCATCAACACATTTGCCAGTTTTGTACTTTTGATTAAAGCCTGATTTGTTTACATCGGCTTCTTCTTTAATGGCACATTACAGTCACTAACTGTTGCCCCATTACCCGCCTCTGCAGTCAGCAAAAGTATGCATCACGTCATTACGGTGCTCGTGCGTGTGCACTTCTCATGCATGTGTTGGGAGAACACAAAGATTTAAATAATACAGGCACCTGCTCATTTAAAATCTATGTGCAACTTTTATAATGTACACTGATACACATGTAATCACTGTATTGCTAATATACACTATATTACTAAAAGTATGTGGACATAATTTCAGCTAAACCCCTTGAGTTTAATTAAGGTCAATATCAATACAGCATACAATTATATTCCAGACCCCAAGAGAGAGAATTACTAGATTTTTTTACATCTTCAAGCATCTAAAATCATCTTTTAAAAAAATGTTGTGAGAAAGACAATCCATAAAGGAATGAGATGAGGAGTCACAAGTTTTACAAAAGCCCAACACACTTGGGAACCACTTTTTTCCACTACAGTGTACTTCCAGCTCTGTGGCATACGTTTGGGGAAGACCAAGGTGAGGTCTATCAGGAAATAATTTTCTTGCACATAGTGTAGGCCTACCATTCAGACATACACACTCACATTCACACCGGTACACATGCACAAGATCGTACATACTGTAAAGCCAGAAGAGTGGAGGCTGTAATAGCAGCAGATTAATGCCGATTGTTTTAGAAAGAAATGTTAAATTATCACCTATGGGTGAAATATTGGCGCGTCCACATACTTTTGTCCTGTCTCAACTGCACCCCTGTGCCACCATTACTGTTAACTATTGATATTTGCAAAGACGGAAACTCATCCTCTCAATTCAAAACCACTTGAGAAGTTATTTGGATAAACAGCTACAGCGGACTTTGCTGATTGTTTTCATACATTTTTAAAGCCTCTGTAAAGCGACTGAAGCTCCTTCCTGGTGAACTGTGTCTGCGCCTGGAGCTGATCGAGGCCCTCAGGTTGGTAACGCACCATTGAGAGTTCAAGGTCGCCGTCACAGCTGTCTGTCAGAGGGACACAGAGCAAACAGGGGTGGGGTGGGAAAAGAAGGGGAGGAAGAAAAGAGGGAGGAAATAGGGGTAAGACATAAAGAAAGAAAATAACAAAGGAAAGGGAGGGGAGGACTTGAAAATACTAGAAAATCATAATAGATGGGAGGCAAAGAAATATGTACAGCACATAACTCAAAATGCTCACCATCTTTATAGAGGCAAATATAAATAAACAAAAAGGGAGAGGTTTGAGAAGGAAAAGTGAGACAAGGGTGGGAGATAAAAAGGTGTTAGAAGAATTAACAATATTGGGTAAATATGATAAAAGAACTTGGACAGAGTTATATATGTAGAGACATTTTTCATAGAGAAGTGGGGAACATGATGAGTAAGAGGACGTTGCACTTTAGCTCGGAGAAATTAGGGTGGTTAGAGGAAATGTGCAGATATACAGTAAAGGTGCATTTTAAGGAAAAAGACCTTTCTAATTGTGGACATCTTGGCTGTGTCCGAAATAACTCCCTCTTTCCCTTACTCTCTACTCCCTTCATAATAAATACTTTACTAATTCTTTGCTAAACAAGTGGGATAAAGTATAAGGGGAAATTGGATAAATGAAGAAATTAGCGTGGTCAGAGGAAATAAACAGACATGCAATCTACATCTTTTTAGATCACTGTTGAGATACTTCTATAAAAAGAAATCATGGAAAGTAGGGAGTGATTTTAGACACAGACTTTGACTTGCATATAATCACAGGTGTCACTAATTAACATTGATGAAGTCAGTGCACCAGTGTTCACAATATCACACCTGAATTCAATGCAGCCATAATTAACCTCATTAGTAACACCTGTGCTTGACAAGTCTAGAAGTCCACAAGGGAAAAAGGGCTTGTTATTATCAGTCATTCATAAGTTCAGTCCAATAAAAAAAAAATGATGGGGAAGAAGTTTACAGAGACGGCAGGGGGGAAATTAAACGAATAATGCGCAGAGGAATACCACCGCAGGTACTACTCACCATCTTTTAAAGAGCAAAAACACAAGTTGACCGGGAAGAGATGGTGATGAAGGAATGAGAGGGGAAGAAGAAAGTTGCATAACTGTTAAAATATTTGCTTTGATGTCTAAAAGTTACCAAAATGTACCAACACAGTGAACACATTATTAAAGAAGAACAACAACATTAAAATGCCATTATGTACACTGAAATAGTTTTTTGGTTGCAGAAAATGTCCCCGGCCAGTATGAACGAGAGGAACGATTACACCAACCAAAAACTATTTCTATGTACATTATACTTTAATATTTGACTGCTGGCTTGTGTCACTTCACTCATAATTTTAGCATCACTATTACAGTCAACAAAACAGCACGAGAGTTTGACAAGATTCTTGTTCTAAAGCTACACAGAACACCAAAGACAAAGTTTCTAACATGCAATCATCGCTTTGTGCCTTACCTTCGAGTGACAAGGGCTCCCAAACCCCAAATTGTTTGAGCACGACATAAAACAGTCCGATAACAACAACAATGGCAATAACTTCCATGCCATCCACTCCCATTGTTGCCTTGCATTAGATATCGCCTGTGCAAAAGACCTTTTAAAAAGCTTAATGTTAACTTCTTCCTGCCACGTCAGTGCTTTTGTACAGGCATCAGCATTTGTATTCACTTAAATGAAACCCCTTACGTGAACCACTGACCAGTTAGATTAAAAAAGATTGCCTGCAGCGCATCCTCCTTTAAATTCAAAGTCCTTCATGTGTACAGAAATATCACATTCATAGAGTGTTAATCCCTTAAAATTATCCAAAGCTTTCTCCACCCGCAAAAACAATCCATCGGTTACTACTCACCGACATTTTACCTCCTGGTCAGTTCATTTTAGGATCTCTCCCACAACTCCATCAACTCAGGGGCTCCACCCCACACACCATCGCCTCTCACTCTGTCCTGAGTGTGTGTGTGTGTGTGTGTGTGTGTGTGTGTGTGTGTGTGTGTGTGTGTGTGTGTGTGTCTGTGTGTCTGTGTGTGTGTGCGTTGGAGATATAAGGGTGGGAGGGGGTTGTTACTGAAGGAATTTCTTTACTAATAGTCCCTGATTGACAGTCTAAGCTGTCTTTATTTGCTCAGTCATTTCAAGGATGCAAAGCTGTAAAACCAAGCATTGATCCACATCCGCTGATGGCTGGGATTTGAACAGCACTTAGGATGGAAGAGCCTGCCCTGCCCTGTGTGGCGCTGCTCGCGTCTACCAGGTCGTTCAGCTCATACACACAGTCAATAACTCAGCAGGATTCACTCAGAGCTGAACAACACTGTGACCGTTGTGACTGTAAAAACAGGTGCTTTGTTAATGACATTGTAGTTAAGAATAGTCAAGTTAAAGTGAATTATATCTGTGCTCCAACGACAAGCTACACACCTCAGAGGTCAATTTGTAGCTTCTGTATAATGCTCCACACATGCAGAGTAATGGGGGTCTAAAAGCATTTTTTCACTTTTCGTTGTTGTTAAGACACGAGCAAGGCTTTAAATGATTATAAAGTGCCAGAGGAAGACAATGAAAGTGAACAAGAACATGAGTATAGTTCACAGCTGATGACTCTGCACAACATAATGGACTCAGTTAAAGTATGACGGGGGTGGAGGGCAAATCAATTGTTGAGAGGTAAAATATTGGTCTTAGAAGAGGGAGAGAAAGCAGGTCAGAAATGCATTTTGATAGCCAGGCAGGGTTTATGTAAATCAACTCGTATTTAAAGTCAGATTACTGAGATAACTAATGATCTGGGATGGTGCCACAAAACACAAAAAAACATTTTGCTGCACCTCAAAAGAAGTATTACTGTATTTCAGAGAGAGATTTGATGTCAAAGTCCAATGAATGTTTGTATTTTTCTTTATCATATCAGTTCCTTATTGCAGAATACCCCATTGGGGATCCCTGATGAAGTCTTGTTTGCCAAAATGAAATAAAATGGGGAACTGAGGTCATAGCATTAAGATTAAGAGTGCTGCTATCCCAGTTCACTCAGAGGAAGTGCACCTGTCTTGCATTGGACATACTAAAATGATCTTCCAAAATAATATGCTTAACTTTGCCTAGCATGAGTCAGCAGAGTGTGAACTGTGATATCAGAGGTGATGGATCGCCCAGCTAATAGAAATGGTGCAACTAGTTATCCCTTACTTACAAATATGGAGTGTTTTTGATGTGTTGGTTAATCCTACCTCAACGGGCGAAACACACTCAGCCATTAGAGAACATGCAAGATGCATGAGCTAATGTGGGAACTCGCCTTTCATAAAAAACTATGTAGCATTATACTGTTTAATGCACCCTAAGTGCTGATCTATCCCTGTTCTTCTATTAAATACAGACAAGAGTGAGGTGGCTTAAGCATGCAGAGATGCAGGCAGTGCATCAGTCTCACCATCAGATCTTTATGACTGCAGTGAGAGCAGCATTACAGCGCAGAGCCTCAGCCCATCTATCAAAAACTGTCCCACAAGTTCTCATCACAAGATTAAACACCCTAAACTTTGCTCTCTCTTCGCCTCTTTCTTGGTGCACTTTTAGTTTAATCACTTTAATTGATTTTTATGCATTTTATTTTTGGCATGAAATTACCTTTCTGCAGAGGCTTCGCGTTGCATTGTGTAAAGGGGGATTCCACTTGACCTTTTATACGATTTTTTGCCCATGTTTCATTAAACTTTGAAGTGCATTGTCAAACATATGTGCATTGCTTACATTAATTACCTGAGAAACTGTATATTAAAATAAGTATGACGAAATGCCACTTTTACAGCAGTGTTTCCATCATATTTAGGTTTTTCGCAGATGGCCACACCTCTCCTTTTAACAGTTGATAGGATTGATAGAAAGCACAAATGTTTTTCATTCTCTATAATATCATATGACAGCTAACTTCCTCTCATATACGCTTATCAAAGAGAGAAATGTGTAGGAGGCCCAGCAGCAGCCACAATGAGAATTTATTTTACATTTGGACTGCCGGAATATTTGGCCAATTCACACATTTCTGCAGCTGCAGAGAAACCCCCCCCCCCCCCCCCCCCCCCATTGTTTCCTTTCATAAAAACAAATAAGATAACATCTCAAATAAATACACAATATGCTGTATTGTTTGTGCAAGATCATCTCACAGTTCTTGAGTTATAAGAGGACATTCAAAAAACCCCTTTAAGACTGTATTGTCACAGTGCACCAGTGGGTTTGCTTATGTTTAGTGTTGAACTAACAAACTGCTACCTCAGATACTTCTTTAGTTCTTTATATAATAAAAAATATACAATAATGTAAGAAAGGTGAAAAAAAGCCTGAGGGCTTGTAAAGCAACTGTCCTTATATTGAAACTAAAGACGCTATATAAGCTTATCATTTACAGTAAGTATGTGGCAAAGTGGAAGTTCTGTAGTACAAAAATGTACATAGTAATAACAGTCAAACAAACATCTAACATCTTTTGTTTTCAGATTTTACACAACATAAAAGTGCAACATCCTCTGCTGATATTGTGATGATGATTGTGTTATTCTCACTTAACTACAGAAACAAGAATGTCCAGCTGTCTGTCCAGCGATCTGATCTAGTTCTTCAAAAAAAGAGCTGAGTAAGGTCCAGCTCACTCAAAACAGAGCTGCTCTCCTTGCGGCTCTCCTTGCGGCTCACTGCTGCAGAGACTGGCATACAGTTTGGTCCAGACTTCAAGAAACACTTAAGAAAACCGACATACTTATATTCACAGCCAACTCAAACCGATGACATATATTATTATAACACCAGACAGGCCTTCAGGGGACGCTTCACGTTACATTTACCTAAAACCAATGATTTAAAGGAAACTTTAATGTTTAGAGCTAACTGGACTAAACTACCTCTACATTTATTTCAGATTACCAGTAGGATCAGTTTTATAAGAAATTAAGAAAAGCAGTTATTAAGAAAGAAATCAGTTTAGGATACATGTGATACTAGATAAATATCATTATATTTGAATATTTCTCTTATTTCTTTTATTTTTTGAATGTCTTGTCTTTTATGTGGACCCCAGGAAGAACAGTTGTTACTGTGGTAATAACTAATGGGGATCCTAAATAAAGTATAAAGTATAAATGTTAAATACCATTAAACAGCAATTACAAATCTTCCAGCACAATCTTTTAAATGTTAAAAATATTAGTTTTCGTGAGAGCTGGAAACCATCTTGCTTTTTATTGCTTCGTTCTGCTTAAGAACATGTGTGTGTGTGTGTGAGTGTTGGACCAGCTGTGTAGAGATAGTGTTGCAGAAGAGACTCAGATGCTACAATGTCTACAGACCAGTAGATGGCGATCAAGTTGTTATAAAGTGGAGGAGATCCGCTTAAACCCTGAAGAAATATTTCCACATTAATACATAACTAACGGTCCTGATGGATAAATACAAAAGTAAGTGAGAATAACGTGTTTGAGCTCGTAGAATGCAAACCGTACAAAAGTTTCAGTACATCCCTACTGCAGATATACTTAAAGGCAGTTAATAATAAAAGATCAAGACGATACATTGTCCCAGTTAATGTTGGTTATAGTGAAAGTGATTGTTTGTCAGCCATCAGAGCATTTGTCCTGTTACTGTTTTCATCAATGTCCTGTCCGAGGCACACGGCCATCTGTCTGCTGGCAGAGAGAGAAGTCAGCAGTAAACCAGTCTGGATAACAACAGCAGGTCATTTCTGGAAACCACAGAGGAGACATTTTGTCTGCTCATCACTGTGTTTGTTACCCAGGCTGATAAAAGTATCAAAGGGGGAAATCAATCTGTGTTTACATTAGTTGAAATTGGGGATGGGACGATATAGGATTTTATGCGGGATTGTGATAAAAAAACAAAACACTCACAATAAATTCGTGGTGAATTTTGCATTATCGGGATAATCGTGAATATTCTCTCATGAGTGACTTGAAAAAGCTGTTTAGCTGTCATGGTAGAGAAGTGAAACACAGCATGTCGCTATTTTTTTATTGAAATTATACTTATTTAAGCAGGGGGACTTTATGATGAATGATTAGCTTATTTAAGATCGTTTGACACTAAAAAGATGTGTGTCTGTGCATCTTTAAAAATGTGTTTCTATACTAAATGTAAGGTAAAGTGATTCCAGTATGTTTTAGTGCCATTTTAAGAATGATGAAATATTGCTTGTTCAGATTGCCGAAATTAATGTCTCTCCTGCCTGTCAAGAGTCAGCACCATCTGTCTGCACCTAAGGACAGTGTCAATAATTTAGATAAACCAAGAGAAATGGGGAACTCATTCAGTCAGCAGAAGAAACTGTGCATTTTAAGACTGTGCCACAAAGCTTTACGTTCCTTCATTTTATTATACATTATGTTATTTAAATTCAGATTGAAGCTAAAACTTATGAAATCATTCTTTAAAATTTCTCAGAGGTGCAGTGGTCAGACAAAAACAAGTGTGTGTGTGTGTGTGTGTGTGTGTGTGTGTGTGTGTGTGTGTGTGTGTAGTGGATCAAACTATCAAATCAGAGGTGACAGTGAAAGCAGCATCGGCCCATTCATTGACTGAAGAGGTCTGTGCTGTAAACACTGAACAGAGGACGAGAAGGACGAGAACATACAGTAAATATTTACTGTAGATGCTTTAAATTTCATGTATTCTGTAGTGCAGGAGGTTGAAGGCCTACCCTTCTACTGTCTCACCCTCCTCGAGACCCACTTCCCCTCCTGTCACACACAAGTGTGGCCTGGTTGTGTGCCTGTACCTTCCCCTTGTTGCGTGGTGCTGGCGATAATCCACTTGACGAGGCAACACTTCATCAGAGATTTACGCGTGAGCCGGGGTTTCTGCCACTTGGAGCCCTCTGTCTGTCCACCGGGGTTTGGATCTTTCCCGTTAGCATCAGGCAGCAGGCCGCCATCCACTGCCTTCCCATCTGCCTGAGGAAGACAGAAAAGAAACTATCCTCTGAGAGAGAAAAGAGAAGCTTTTTGCAAACAGATGTGCACTTTTAAAAGTCCCCACCAGAGGGTTCACCTAACCACACCGCAAACCACCCTGCCTGCGAAAGGAGACACACGACCCGTGCAGCTGTAATTTCTTCAACGGTATAGCAGCCAATTATTATTATTGTGTGTCGACATTTAGCAAGAGGCTATAAGTGCCCCCCCTCCTTTTTTCTTTATTTGTGTGCTTTTTGTAATGCATAATCATAACTTAACGTATTTGATTATAAATCAATTAAAACATTTGCACTAGGGACTGCAATGTTAGACAGTTGTGCCACCGTTTTGGTCCAGATATATCTCAACAGTTATTCAATGGATTTCCATGAGCTTTGGTACAAACACTCATTGTGCCCAGAGGATGAATCCTCACGACTCTGGAGATCCATCTTATCGTTGAGCACCACCAGGAGGTTCTCCTTTATGGTTTTGAAAGAACTGTCTTGACAACTAATTGAACTTAAACGTGCTGCAGTGATTCAAGTCCTCCTTAAGATGAATTTTAATAACTTTGGTGATCCCTTAACTTTTAATCTAGCGCCATCATCAGGTCATCATTTCAGATGTCTGATATGTCTGATATTATTATTATTTATTATTTTATTATGCCCAATTACCTTCACAATGAATAACATTCCCATCAGCCTCAGCTGTACTTTGTGTGCTATCATGCTAAACTAAAATGGTGAACACGGTGAGAATGCTTAGCATAAGCATGTGAGCATTGTCAATGTGAGCATGTTAGCATACTGACATTAGCATTTAGCTCAAAGCTCCTCTGTGCCTAAATACACCCTCACAGATCCACTAGCATAGCTATAGACACTCTTGGTATATTTGATTTAGAAAGTTAATATTGTTGTTCCTTTTTGCAGAGCCTTAAAACTCTCATGCAGACAGAATTGCAAAGAAAACACATTTCTTATTACAAGGTGCCCTGGTGAATTTGGCTCTTATTATGGGGACCATGTAATTGCAATGTCCCCGGTTCGAGGTCGGCTATGGACCTTATTACAGATCATCTCTCCCTCCCCTCATGTCAGTGCTCTTGGCGTCCTGCTTTATAGGCCAATGAGTCTCTCAAGCCTAAAAACTATACGTTACATAGAGCGACACTTTAATGTAAAACCCTGAAAGAGAGACATGTTTGGCAAAACACCCAATTTAAGCAGATTTTTCACTGGTATAAATTCTCATAAATGCCTTTTCGGAAGGACAAGTTATACATATTTATCATATGGTCGTATGACATAACAGTAGGTTTGGCACTGACAAGCTAGATCTGCTTTCACAGCTTTCTATGGTGAAACATAAAGCGAGGCTCTTGTGACAGCTGGTGAGTTATGATGAACAGATCAATACGTCAGGAATCAATACATCAATCAAACGCTGAGGAAGAAAGTGTTGGTTATCTTTATTTGGTTGCAGGGCTCTTGTAGATTCTTCCAGACGCTTTTCCACCTAAATGCTACATTTGTGTCAAGCATATTTTAACATTGCAGTTTACATAGTTGTTGTTTTTTATATATTATACAGATAAAGGAATAATAACGAAGCTTTAAATGTGCGCAGTTTCCAGAACAAGAGAGACAATATTGGTCAAATAAATCTAATATTCTTGTAACATGAGCACTTATGAGTATAGGGACATGAAAGCTGTCTCCTCATATCCCACTGGATGCACACTCAGTGTTCCTATATACAGATTAATATTTCAGTGATAATAAAGCTTTACATTGCAGAGTTGCTGAATTTAAATAGCACAATCGATTTACTGTAAAATAATCCAACGAAGATGCTTTTGTGTTTCTATTTTGAATATTTTGTTTTTCTCAGGCCCCATCTGTGTTGGACTGTGTTTTTCAGTCCCATTGAGTATGTGTTGAGTAACGGTCAGTGTTATTGGACACTATACTGCCCGGCACGATGACAAGTTCGGCTTTTCAAAGGCTTCTTCCTTCTCTTTTTGAATAGTTCTTTAGAACCATTTCTTCTTTTTGTCTTTTCTTAATTCCTTTTCTTTGTCTCTGCAAAGTCTTTTACTTGGTGCTGATAAAGGGCTTTAAGAGGTTGTAAAGTAAGTATGTAGAGAGAATGGATATAACTTACTATCTGGGGGAGCTGCTCTGTCTCCTGGTCCCCGATTTGAATATGAAAGGATGCCAAAGCATACAGAGCATCGAGAATGTCGCTCAATAATTCACACTCCTTAAAACTGCATCAATAAAAGATCAGAGTGAGGTTAAAGATGACTAGTGAAACACTAAGACTGATACGTGATGGACACACACACACACACACACACACACACACACACACACACACACACACACACACACACACACACACACACACACACACACACACACGATAACATATCAAGTAAATTATAAAATATCAGTCACACTAAATCATCCGTGACCTATTTAGAATTTCTGTGACTCCATGTTGAGAAACACGTCTAAAAGCTCTGAAGAAGAAGATCATTTGGGGTCTTAACATCCAGAGCGCTGCATTATTCAAAGGAGTGAAGCCATGTGTGCAGAGTAGTGAGAGGCTGCCTGTGATCATATAAGTCATCATGAACGCTGCGGGCGAGCGTCCTCCGCTGATCATCACACATGTACCACACACACACACACACACACACACACACACACACACACACACACACACACACACACATTGGCTTGTTTCTTCCAGTGCAGTTGCAAAAGAGTCATATAAAGGTTTTATAAGTAAAATGCTTCCTGACTTCCACGTCTGCAACACAGCAACAGTCCAACACGACTCTTCACCACCTGTGATGCTCCGAACCTCCTTTTATTATTATTTTTGGTTCTGAAGTTATTGGTCAAGCTCAACTAAACGGCATTCATATACAAACACTGAATATTGTATTAGTATAATTAAGATTGTATCTGCCTTGAGGGTTGCTTGACGTACAGAGCATGAGCCTTATATAATTATATTTAAACTTTGAAGTGCTACTTAAGTCCAATTTTGAGGTACTTGTAGTTCACTTGAGTACTTAAATGTTATGTTTCTTTATACTTCCACTTCACTACATTATATATATATATACATATATATAACAGCATAGAAATGAGCTAAAGTTATCAACCGGCCAATATAGAAATGCTGCTTATGTTAATAATGTCATCCCAAAAGATATATTTGTTTATAACACTTTGAATGGAGCTATTCTGCATAATTGTATTTTAACTTTTTATACTTTAAGTATGATTTGCTGATAATACCTATGTACTTATACTTGAGACATTTTGAATACAGGATGCAAGTACTTTTGTTTACTTAGCCTACAGCATACATACAGAACTTCTTTCAAAGCTAAACATCACAATGCCTCACTAAAATATATGTTCTAATCCTTTTTCTCTGTATTGTTCAACTAAGTGTTAAGACTTGTTATAATGCTGATACTTTAGAAAGTACAAAGATCATAGTAAGTAAGCTACAAAGTACCATAGGTATGAGCACACAACTAAATATTACAATGATTAATCATTCTGCATGCTAGTCTATTTCAATTAGTCAATTAAGTCTTAGTAATAAATGTTTATTTTACCTGCATTGCGTCTGGATGTGTGTTGCTGTTTTGAAGAAATACAATCGCTGCAATCCTCCTCTGCTTGTGCTCCTCGAACGACCCTGAAGTGATCTGCAGCAGCATGCAGGGAGACAGAGAGAAAACTGAGATTTGAAGGAGGAGCGGAGCTGCTCAGAGTGCCGAGCTCACACACCGAGCTGAGGACAAACAACATTATAAAACCACAATTATTACAGCTGCAGATTAACAAACGAACCTGCAGATTGAGAGGATTAAAACACGATTCAGTCGGTGATCTGCAGGAGAGCCGTGATCCTCAACAGACACAGTAAGAAGAGGAGGCAAACAATTTATAGAGCGACAGAAGGAGCTGGATGGGGATGAGGTGTTCACATCGTGACACATATAATTAGAAGTACCAGACATATTATAACCTGTGGTGATGGTGTATGGGTCCAAACTCAGACAGGCACCAACAGTGGGGCTCTCTGAGGAAATTAAAAAAGGGTTGCTGTGTTTCATACTCACATATTGTCAACATAGATTTGCTGATGTTATAGCTCTACAAGGCTTTTTGAGTGATCCTGCTCAGATATTAATAATAATAATAATAATAATAATAATAATAATAATAATAACAACAACAGGAGGAGTGTTATATTATTACATTTATAGAAAATCTTGTTGCTTTCTCAACAATTTCTCACTTTTATTCAGTTAATCAGTATTGTATTCAGCGAAGATCTTACTTAACAGGCTTATTTATTTTTTAATTTGTAAGTATCATTTTAATACTTAAACATTTCAATATTAAAATATGTATTGTGTAGTGGTCTTCCTAACACATGAGGGTTTGTTGCTTTGGTTGTTCTCACCAAATATAAAAAAAAACATAACTTGCCATTAACGTTGAATAACAGGCTGCAGGTAAGTTTATATAAGTTATATGTTTATAATGAAATGTGACTTTATAGCCCAGCTCGAGCACACTTTGGGCTGTGCACCTGTGTGTGTCATGGGTTTCACCTTAACTTGGAAGGAGTGCAGGAAGCTGCATCCTGGCTGTGCCCAAAATATATCTTACTCTCACATTGCTTCTTGCATCGGCTTATTTTATTGTCGGGGGGAATCTGACAAAAAAAAACTGAGAGGAAGAGAAACAGAGAAACAGAGAAATGGTTTTTCACTCTCTGGGCGAACCAACATCTTCTTTTATTCTAGACAAGGAATAAACACTGGACTAGAAACTCATTCATTTGTCAAAGAAAATACAAAAAAGGGGACTGGTTGTTCCTAAAATCACAAGGATGTTTAAACAAAAGGGAAGATGTTACTGTTGAGGACATGTTGTCCATCAGGGCTTAGGAAGGATGACGTCTGGGATGTTGAAATTTATCTGAGGTTGGCAGGAATGTTTTTAATTTTGCAGGTATTTAATACAAGGGGTGGTAACCCTCGAACACCGTGGTGGACCCCGGTGGTCAGGGAAGCCGTCCGACTGAAGAAGGAGTCCTTCCGGGTTATGTTATCCGGGAGGACTCCAGAAACAGTTGCAGGGTACTGAAGGACTAGAAGGGCGGCAGCTTCTGCCGTGTCAGAGGCAAAGCAGCGGGTGTGGGAGAAGTTCGGAGAAGCTATGGAGAAGGACTTTCGGTCGACACCAAGGTGCTTCTGGAAAACCACCCGGCACCTCAGGAGGGGGAAGCGAGGACCCATCCAAGCTGTGTACAGCAAGGGTGGGACCCTGCTGACTTTGACTGAGAAGGTTATCGGCCGCTGGAAGGAGCCCTTTGAGGAAATCCTGAATCCGACTAACACGCCCTCTATGGTTGAGGCAGAGCTGGAAGCTGATGGGGATCATCGACAATTTCCCTGATGGAAGTCACTGAGGTAGTCAAACAACGCCACAGTGGCAAAGCCGCAGGGGTTGATGAGATCCGTCCAGAAATGCTGAAGGCTTTGGGTGTTGAGGGGCTGTCTTGGTTGACAAAGTGAGAGTTGTGTCCGGATTCTCTGCAGTAAGTCGGACTCGTTCCCAGTGAATGTTGGCCTCCGACAGGGCTGTGCTTTATCACCAATCCTGTTTGTGATTTTCATGGACAGGATATCGAGGCGAAGTCGTGGAGGAGAGGGGTTGCAGTTCGGTGACCTGAGGATCTCATCGCTGCTCTTTGCAGATGATGTGGTCCTGATGGCATCATTGGTCTGTGACCTTCAACAGTCAACAGTCACTGGATCGGTTCGCAGCCGAGTGTGCAGCGGTTGGGATGAGGATCAGTACCTCAAAATCTGAGGCCATGGCTCTCAGCAGGAAACCGGTGGATTGCCTACTCAGGGTAGGGAATGAGCCATTACCCCAAGTGAAGGAGTTCAAGTACCTCGGGGTCTTGTTCGCGAGTGAGGGGACGATGGAGCGAGAGATTGGCCGGAGAATCGGAGCAGCGGGGGCGGTACTACAGTCACTTTACCGCACCGTTGTGACGAAAAGAGAGCTGAGCCAGAAGGCAAAGCTCTCAATCTACCAGTCGATCTTCGTTCCTACCCTCACCTATGGTCATGAAGGCTGGGTCATGATGGGTTTTCTCAGACAGGTGGCGTCTCCCTTAGAGATAGGGTGAGAAGCTCAGCCATCCGTGAGAGACTCGGAGTAGAGCCGCTGCTCCTTTACGTTGAAAGGAGCCAGTTGAGGTGGTTCATCTAGTAAGGATGCCACCTGGGCGCCTCCCTATGGAGGTGTTCCAGGCACGTCCAGCTGGGAGGAGACCCCGGGGAAGACCCAGGACTCGGTGGAGAGATTATATCTCCTCACTGGCCTGGGAACGCCTCAGGATCCCCCAGTCGGAGCTGGAGGATGTTGTCTGGAGAAGGGAAGATTGGGGTTCCTTACTGGAGCTGCTTTTCTGATCCCGGATCCGGATAAGCGGTAGACGATGGATGGATGGATGGATGGATGGATGGATGGATGGATGGATGGATGGATGGATGGATGGATGGATGGATGGAGGTATTTAATGATAAACCAAAGTATTAGACACATTTAAATTTGTGCTCAATGATGGTACTAAAGTAAAATTCCGGGGATCATCAAAGTCATTTTAGTCATGTTAATAACAAGGCTAAAATGTGAGAAATTGAAGCAATTTGGAATAGAAATGAGATCATTCAATTTATTTAATTTGCTTAAGGATGATTCTCAGATGTCAGAGAAATAATATCTTCACAGCTAACACCATAACTGAAGAAATTCAATATTTCCGTACCTTCTGTCCTTGTGCCTCTTATCTTCATACAGGTGCAGACACTGAGGTTATTTTTAGCCTCAGAGAGCCTCCAGTTTCCCTGGTGCCTCACACATCAGCTCAGGGTTTAATTGAGGTCAGTGTGTGTGTGTCCAGTGCAGATGTGCTTCCTGTGTTTGTGTGAGTGTGTGTGCTTGTGAAAAGGAGTCTCTTTTATTTTCTCTGTCCTCATGAATGTTGCATTTTCTTTCAGAATTTGCCACAAACACTCACATGCATGGCTGCACACATTTGTGCACATGTTCACACTTTGTCTCCAACTGTGCCACAAATATACACTGCTTCTTATCCTTCTGTATGATACATGAACATAGCATTAAAGGTTTCTTGTTGTTTTCACTTTGCAGTCATAACGCTTTCCCCAAAGGTCCAAACTCAAGATGATAAAGGAACCAGCTACCCCAATAAATAAAACTGTAAAATATAATAGTGTTTTATGTTTTAAATCTGACTTTGGCAAGAAATCTTTCTAAGAAGCGACACATTATTAAGAGTCTACATGTGAGAGTGACTGAGAGGCTGAATGCTAACATCAGCTTGCTAACAGATGCTCACAATGAAATGCTAACATAATGATACCAGGCCGGTATTAATTCAAAAGCTAATTATCTCAAAACAATTTGACTGTAACTGTAGTGAAGAGCATCAACTGTTTTTGCAGTATAAGTTTTAGGAGTTTAGTGCACTCCCTCACGCTTAAGTAAATTGTACTTTTATTTTCTACACTGGATACAATACTATAACCACTTACCCTCTGCTGGACCCCATTCTTTTTTTTCCCTAACCCATGAGGTTCCCATGAATCAACATTTTAATTGACTCAACAGTGCTAATCTGTCTCCTGTGTTAATGATGTGTGTGCAGGTCTGAGAAGCTCTGAAGATGGTCATTTTTTATTAGGGACCACTGAAGGTTACAAGTTAATTACACTATGTGCCATTAATTAACTTATTCTCTATTCAAACCTCAGTGAATATGGATAACAGCAGATAAAAGTTTCATATCATATTACCTTTCTTCTTGCATGTTTTCCAGTCATTGCACTTCATAACTAATGCAACACATTATGACCTGATTCAGGATGTTGGGATTTGATGTGCTCGTCATATTGTGTTCAGCTTATGTAATATTTCACAGTTAAACATGTGATAACCATGTACATGTTGCGTACACAAAAGCTTGTGCAGAAGGACGAAGCTATAAACATATACAAATAACCGTGAAGAGATAAACAATTACGTTAAATAAAAAATAATGGTGGAGAGAAAGAGTTTTTCCTGTTTATTTTTGGAAATATGCACACACGTTGAGCAAAATATGAATGTGTAAGATGTTTTGTGATGTAGAAGACAAGGCTTCACACCTGTTAATGTTCAGCACCACAGACAGCTCCTGCAGCTCTTCAGCACCACGGACAGCCAGTTCAGAGGTCACATGATTACACGTTCATGGCGCTCCAGAAGCACATCTGCAATTATCCGAGTGGTCGACTAAATCACAGGGAGAAGAAGCAGAGGAGAGTTATTGTCTGCTCCCACACTCTGCACAGATTTCATGTAGCTGCTCCCTCACACGCAGCTTTATCAGCTCTTCATCTCTTCATCTCTCCGTCAGCCTGGTCACAATCTTTGCTTTATGCTGTAGGTCTGCGTCACACAAAGGGTTGTGTGTGTGAGGGTTATTTGGTTCGAAATGATAGCACATTGCAGACAGAGAGGATCCCGCTCGTTTCTCATTTACTTTCCATTATTTACCACTTCTGTTTAGCACTCTTCTGTTTCCTCACTCTTGTGAGCCCCAGGGCCTCTGTGCTACTAGATCTACATTGTTAACTTATTAAACGTCTACCCGCTCTGCTCTATAACTAAAACGTTATTATTTAATTTTAGTAAATTATTTGTTTTTCTACTTTTACTTCACTGCATTTTGAAAATGGATAGTTTACCAGACATTTCAGGAATTATGAGCATAGATTTCGATCACTTTTATACACAGCTAATATTTATTATATTTTACTGTAAAATAATTCATCTTTGTTTCATTTTCAGTTTGGACACCAGATGTCACAATTGTCCATAACATGTCTGTCTGTCTGTCTGTCTGTCTGTCTGTGATGTAACACCCTGTAATATTTAAACTGTTAACATGCTGTTTCGTCATCGCAAGTCACAAAAAAAAACATCAGCGTAGGTGTTTTAAATGAACTTTAGTTTACTGGACAGATGTTCCAGGCCTCAGGGACCAAGCTGTAAATAGCTGTTATAATGAGGGGTGGGGGGGTAAGAAACTGACAGGATGCAGTACTTGTATTTGCTCTTGGTGGAGCTTTCTGCCTGCAGGACATTTTTCTTTCTCTTTGTAAAACTCTTAATGATCTTATTTACCCTTCAGCGACAATGATTACTTACTGGGCAGAGAGCGTCGCTATAAAAAGAAGCAGGAAATCTGTTAGTGGTGCTCAAAAACTTCTTGTTGCTCTCTTCAAGTCTAAAACACACACACACACACACACACACGCACACGCACATGCACACACACGCGCACACGCACACACACAAACATTAAAATGGATTTACATTTTTCTGTAGTTACTCTTCAGCCGATTAAGAATTTAATGACCTTTCAGCACTTTCTTGCACTTACTGGCCAGACTTCACTAAACAAACATGCCAAGGATAGAGTATCCACGGTCCGCCTCTGTTTCCTGACTAAGATGTGACGTCAGCCGGGAGCGAAAAGGGGGAGATTCCCTCACTATCTACTGAGGACGTGAGAGGCAGTGGCTGCTTCTGCACCACCCACTTCATTCCCCCACACTGAACAGGAAGACTGGAGGCCAAAGAGAGCAGCCACACTCTGAAGGAGAGGAAGGACGTGGAGGTCCAACTGTACAGTCAGAACAAAGGAAAACAATCAAGGTAAAGGAATGAGCAAGAATCAGAAAGACGTGAAGAAAATCCAGACAGTTTATCTGCAGAACTTGGAAAAACTTAACCAGGGGATAAAGTCAGATAAGAAAAGTTGGAAACCAAAGGAAGGAGACTTTGCTACACCGATGGAAAAGCTGCGACAGCCTCCCATAGCTGGAAAAGTAACCAAAAGCTCAGCACACAGAATCAGCAGAGATCTTACCTGCTCCATCTGTTTGGATCTTTTCAAGCAGCCGGTGTCTTTGCCCTGTGATCACACCTTCTGCCAGGGGTGCATCGAGGGTTACTGGACCGGCCCCCGGGGCACCATTCAGGGAGGCACGGGCTCCTGCCCTCAGTGCAGGAAGGTGTACCCCGGGGAAAGCTACAGGCCCAACCGCATCGTTGCCAACATCGTGGAGAGCTACTGTCAGGGTCTTGAGGAGAGCGGGACTGGACCTCGCCTGGCAGACGTTGAGGTGACGGAGAGGGTTCCTGCTCCGGTCCCATGCTGCAGCAGACACAGAGAGGAGCTGAAGCTTTACTGTGAGGAGGACCAGGAGCTGGTGTGTCTGGTGTGTGGACTCTCCCAGGAGCACAGGAATCATACCATGGTGTGTGTCCAGGAGGCTGAACAGAAGTACAGGGTGAGTTCAACTTTAAGGCGAGACAATAGACACAGACAATGTGTTGCTCCCAGTGGAAAGAAAACATCCAAAATATACATTTAGGTGTTTATTTTACGAACTTTGTCAATTTGTTTCTCCTATTTTCACCAAAAGTGATATTGCCTTATCTGCATAGGGAAGTATGTCTGTAATGGTCTTCTGTCTGTAATGGTGCCAATGTCCTTAAACTCAACATTGACTTTAATAGAGTTTCAAAAAATATCCTTATTTAGGGTGCAAGAGCTTCTTCCTTTCATTGTTGTAGTTGGCTTCATGTTAATCACTGCTGTGGCTCCTTGGTTTCCTACAGTACAGGAGCAGATGGCAGGAAACGTCTAAGAAGTTGTTTTCTTCTGTATCCATCTATTGTTTTTGCTCCAAATCAACTAGTAAAAAAAGATGACATTGTATTAGAAGTAAGAAGCGAATCGGTGTGCAGTGATGTTGTGTCTCTGCCCTGTCAGGTGTCTCTGAACAGCTCCATGGATTCACTTAAAGTTGAGCTCAACACGGCGCTGCAGTGTGACAGGGAAGTCGAGGATGAGGTTAAAAAGCTGAAGGTAAGAGGAAACGTATCAACATAAATATCACAATGCACACACTGCGATCACCACTGGACTAAAAATGTCCACTCCGACCTATTTAGTGTCTTAAAAATCTGATTTTACAAGAAATAAATGGATATATCTGCAAAACAAATGTGAAAATGTCTCTTATTTCCAAGACAGATTGTTACAGTGAAGAGCACAAAAAATGGTGTAGAGTTTCCATCTTTGTGAAAACACTGTAAGCGATTGCTCCCAGAGACAATGCTCATCTTCTTTCACCTACTTAGGAGCACACCGCTGACCTGAAGCAGCGTATTGAGGCTCAGTTTAGCGACCTCCACCAGTTCCTGTACCAGGAGGAGAAGCTGCTGCAGGTGAAGCTGAAGACGGAGGAGCGCAGGGAGCTGATCCGACTGGACGAGCACAAGGCCCTGCTGTGTGTGGAGATCTCTCGTCTGCAGACAGCCGTCCACGAGATAGAGGACAAGCTGAGAGAGCAGGACGCCTTCACCCTGCTCCGGGTAGGTTCAGCTCATATCAACTTCATACAGGACGGGAAAAAAATAGTCCATCTGGAAATTATTAACAGCATGATGAGTCAGCTCAGGGGATGATTAAGGGGAGAAATGCTGAGCGCTTGATTTTTTAATGATTGGTTTCTAGAAGTATTTATATCACAATGAAACAAGACAAAGTGGAGTGGTAAAATGTGGGGTGAAAGTTCATAATACTGTCCTATGTTTCGGTGCCAGAATGACTCCAACATCAACATTTAATCACTTAGCTGAGCGGGGTGTGACCACTTTAGCTTTACTTTTTAAGTGTGTACACTCTTCTTAAAGGCCATACGCATGTTGATCACACAGTTGCTACTTTTCTTGTAACAAAAGCCTTGAGCAAGTGAGTGGAGACCGGATGTAAGCCGGTGATCTCACTTGTTGATCTGGAGGATAAGGAGTTTAGCTCAGGCACGGGGCCATGCTTTAGGTCACAGCTGCGGGACTTTCCCCGGGCCACAGGGAGATCCCACAGGGTGGGATAGCGTGAGCGCAGACGTTGATGTAATGTGGAAAAAGCTTTTTCTTCTTTCAGATACAACAAAACTAATCACCAGTGTCTGTCCCTCTTGTCCTGTGTTTATTTCTGTCTCCTTTCAGAGCATCAAAGTCCTGCTCCAGAGGTGAGTGTGGGAAACGTTTTAACAAGTTTATCCTGGGCTAGGTTTTGTTTTTATTCTCTCTCTTTACTGTTCGGACTTTCTGCTTTTGTTGGAAGGCCTTCACTGAAGTTTGAGAAACCAACATTCACACCGCCCAGTCTGTGCGAGGGTCGGTTTGCGGGGCCCCTGCAGTACAGAGTGTGGAAATCTATGAAAGGAAGCATCTATCCAGGTACTTTAAAGGAATTCTTCACCCACAAAATGACCATTTGTATATCAATTCCTCATCCCATGTCACCTT
Source organism: Cottoperca gobio (assembly GCF_900634415.1). Lineage (NCBI taxonomy): Eukaryota > Metazoa > Chordata > Actinopteri > Perciformes > Bovichtidae > Cottoperca > Cottoperca gobio. Next base: position 15,972,295 of record NC_041366.1, on the reverse strand, counting down.
GAATTCTTGAAGAAACTTTTTGTTTTCTCGCATGCCTCCACGCTGAACAAAGAATCCAAAAACTCTTGATGAATTAAAGTAAATGGGGCTTAGTTTAACAACGGCAAAACTATGAAAGCATCCGTTTACAAACTCTCCCACAACTCGTGCAGTATAATCCAAGTCTCATTTATCCAGTCGTATGCTCACTACTTTCTAAACACATCCATTTGAATTAAAACCTTACTAATTAAATCACTTTGCACTCGTCAGGACTCGCACTGATGAGTAAGCGCGCCTGTTCAAGCGTGAGACCTTTTAACTAGTGCGGTTTTATTGAAAAGGCATGTGTTTGGGAAGTAGTGAGTGTACGACTGAAAGAATGATGCTTGGATTACACTGCTCGAGTTGTGTGACAGTTTTGTATTCATCAAGCATGTTCTCCGTTTTTGGATTCTTCGGTCACTGAGGAGGCATGCCAGTAAAAAACTGTTTTCTTGAGGAAATTCAAGGTAACACGGGGTGAGTAATTGATATACAAATGGTCAAATGTAAACTACTGTACAAGCGCTGAATTACACTGACGCCATCTGAGCATCGACATGTGTTAATAAGTATCTTTTAAATCTGTTTTTAGTTCCGGCAGCCATCACGTTTAACTCCAGCACGGCCAACCCTTGGCTCAGCCTGACCTCCTCGCTCACCTGTGTTCGCTACCAGACCTTTAACCTCACCGTGCAGGACAACCCCTACAGGTTCAACGCTGCCCTGTCACTGCTCGGGAGCCAGGGCTTCACCCACGGGCGCCACTACTGGGAGATTGAAGTCTACAGCAGCACAGTCTGGACTGTGGGGGTGGCCCGAGAGTCGGTGCCCAGAAAGGGGGTCATCAAAGCCCTCCCAGCCAATGGCTTCTGGACTCTCTCCCTGTCTTACGGGATACAGTACATGGCTGGCACTTCACCCCCCACTGTCCTGTCCCTGGAGGAGCCTCTGGCCAGGATCGGTGTGTACCTGGACTACAAGAGGGGCCTGGTGTCCTTTTACAACGCAGAGTGCATGGCACACCTCTACACCTTCAGGGAGACCTTCACTGAGACGCTCTACCCGTACTTCAACTTGGGCTTTCTGGATAAAGTGCATGAAAATGAGCCTCTCAAAGTTTTCCTACCTAAGATTTAAAAAACTGTGACAAAAATGCAACTGAAAAGGGAACATAAGGTTAAAAAGTTACCAAACAAACATTAATCATTTATTTTTACTTTCTTTGTACAGAAGTAGAGATTTGTAATGTGCATTGTACTTTAGATATTAGAACTGTCCAATATAAACAGATGTTTCTTAAAGGTCCTGTGGAGTTGTGAAACAAACATTCAGCGTTACTCACCCAGACGACTTGTGTGTCCTTGAAGTCTTACAAACATGTGCATTTCCTTCCTCAAAAAACATTTGCGAAACTGATTTTCATTCCAGGATTGCTTATATCCATGTTAGCGAGCTCTCAGTCTTCTTCTTGCGTTTGTTTTTTTTGGCACATTGCAGCATATCCCGGTGTGTTACTGTCACCTGTTGATCAGTGTGACACCATCAGTAGAGCTGAGTTTTACTAGAGGACTAAAACTCCACAGGAAACATTAAAGTAACATTTGTGTAACACATTGATGAGTTTGTAGACTGGATCTACTGCCACACATTTAATTTCAGAGGAGCTGTGCTTCAGTGAAGAATGTGAAAGTGTCCGGTTTATTATTATTATTATTATTTTAATGATTCATTATCTTTCTTGTGCATGATACACTAAACTATCTTTATCACTCTATACTGTGGTTTTATGGACATGTTGAAAACATATACATTGTTTTAGCTGATTAGGCTCTATATCATACTAATGATGTATGTGGTGCATTCAGGGACCTTGGGAGATGTTATGCTTTTAGATTGGAACTTTTTTATGTGAACAAAAGGTTTTAATTTTGGATGTGTACTTTGTACTTGTTGTGCTAGATGTCTCGACTGTTGGCTGATCCAAGGGCTGATACATGTTAAGTGGCACCCAATGTCCCACTGAATGATATGGGGACATTTTAATAAAAGCATTTCTTGAAACTTTCTTCCAAAGTGCTTATTCAAACACACATTCAACACCCTTGTCATTTGTTTAGCTAACGTAGATGTTGAAGCACTATTTGTCATCATTTAAGAGTAACTGTCCCCATCGAGAGGTCACATGATCACACCTGAGACAGGGAGAGCCACACAAGCGCTTCTGCCTGGAAGGAAACGCCCCCCTTCAGGTGCAATCACTTCATCTTAATCACAGGCTCATGTCTGATCTCCCACAGATGTTCATGACAACTTTAAAAATGTACTCTTGAATCAATTTACAATGTGGCATAATGTGTCAGCTGTGTTTCACGGCTCTTTTACTCGTCATGACCGCCGACAAGACCGACCACATCCTGTAAGGTGCGTGTTCTGCTCTAACCACACCCACCGGTGATATCACAGTGTACTGACACACCTCCAGCGTTCACTTCTATGTCACTGGAGCCAGTTCAGAAATAAATCAAGATTTTAAGCTGGTGTACTTTATATATATAAATTATATAAATTATTATTATTATTATTATTATTATTATTATTATTGTTTGTTGCATGAGAATATAAAGCACAGAAACCCCACTCAAAATATACTGAGAGGAAAATGTCACTGAATGTCACTAAAGTCAATTTAAGGCAGGACAGAAAAATATTAAATAACAGCAGTTTAGCTTTCAACATATATTTTTTATTCCTGCAAACTCATTATTATTATTATTATTATTATTATTATTATTATTATTATTATTATTATTATTATTATTATTATTATTATTATTGTTATTGTTATTATTATTATTATTATTGTTATTATTATTATTATTATTATTATTATTATTATTATTATTATATGCATTTGTCCTGGGATTTAATATAACAAAGTGAACCTTCAATCCCAGACAGTAAAAAGTGACACAGTTGATATTATGATAAAAAAACAAACATGAAAACTATATCACAATATATACATTTTATATCTCAACACAGTGCTATGACTTAATCAGCTCATTACAGGCAGTGTCACTGAATTTACTCAAAATAATCACTGCAAACTAGTCCTCGCCTTTCATCCTATGAAGCTGTGGAAGAGGAAAGATGCAATGTGTCTGCATGGCTTCACTCTGTGTAACAAAATGTGAATGTAAAGTATGCGTGTTGGTGTTTGTGGTATCAATCCATGTATCCACTCCTCGCCTGCAGATGGGTGTGTCCGACCAAATGTTAGGGGTGAAGTCTCCATTTAGGTTTGGGGTAGTTAGACAGTCACTTGCTTTCGTGTAACGTGTCCTGGAACTTTGTGCTTGTGTAGCGTACATGAAAGCCTTTTTTATTGATGCTGTCGTCTGAGTGAAACTTTAAAACTATGCCGTCTCCGGCTGAGTAGACTTCCTCTGGGGCCTGAGAAAAAGAAAAAGACAAAAGGTTTAGGAAGTATAATATAAACAGTGTTTACTACACAAGACTGATATTTTTAGCCTTACCCCAGATCCACAATATCGTCCCAGCCTCGGAGACTTGATGTCAGCGCCGTCATACAGCTCCACGTAATCATACCCGCAGTCTGCCTCCTCCTCGATCTCAAACACTTGGAAGATGATCTCCACTCCGTAACCCTTCTCAGCAGAGACCACCCACAGACAGTCGGAGCCGCCGGGGTAGTTGTTATCTCCAAACTGGGCATGAGAGTAAAGATCTTTTGACTTGACCTCGGCTTTCAGGCTTCCTCCACATTCTGGGAATTCACAACCACAAAATTAGAGGGTCACAAAGAGGACCTCGTAAAAAGTGAGGAAAGAATGATACTTTTCTAAACACAGAGGAAAACAAACCCAAACATCACATTTTTGGTATTCTATTCTTTCTCCAAAGTGCCATTTTAATAATTTTCCAGGCTTTTTGGGTGTAGAAAAGTTACGCTTGCTTTGCCCACCTGCTCTGTATGAAGCCTCAAAGCCTCTCTTCTGCACCGAGTTGTCTGAGAAAAAACGCAGGAACATTTTGTTGCCAGTGGAGACGACTGGAGAAGGTTTTTTGGTGCCACAGAAGCGTCCGAGACTCTGGGCACGTGCGTCTTGTCCGTCGTAGATCTCCAGATGGTCGTAAGCACATTCCAGATGAGCCTCCATGTCGATCTCGTTAAAAACCTGAAAGTTATTTTAAAAAGCTATGAATTATCTCGATAAGTTGCTTTTTAAGTCTTTAATGCGGGTCATGACAAAGCATCCATTGACATACTAGTTTGATACGATGGCCCGGGGTTGTGGACAGAGACCAGGTGCAGGCCTTCTTGCTGGGATACTTATCAGGCCAGTTGGGGCTGCTCATTGTGCCTGACACCGTGTTTACAGCATTATCACAGCCCGCTGAAAAACAAAGTGTGTTCACATCATTTACTTCTCTTCATGTGTCCTCTGGGGTCTTTTTTTTTTTTTTGAATAGGCATTCATCACAAGTAATCAGTGGCTATAAGTAGTTCCTAAGAAATCCATCCACACTGAGAAAATCCATCATCAACACACTCTGTATGTGTGTATCTGATTTTCGATTATCTCGCCAACTCCTGGATCGATCTACTTCACGGCTGACAGATGTGTTGCTGAAGACCCGAGGGAGTGCAGGAAGTTATTCGGATCAGCACCAGTCCGGCCGGGCTTTGGTTAGCGCATGCGCTATAAGTGCAAATAGACGCGCATCAACATCCACACAACAGCGCGGCCACGTCCACTAACGGCCACTATCGTATGTGTCTGTATGTTTTCTCCCAGGAAGCAGCAGCACAAGCTCATCTGGGCACGACAGTGTGTGTATATATAAAGATAATATTTACAGCTTATCAAACAAAGTACCAAAGTTGAACGCCCCAGCCTGTGTGCCCTCATGACTTTAAATGTCAGCTGACTCTCACGAGGTGATAAACTCAAAGGACTGGATTTAAAAAGGTAAAGAATCAAAATAAGACATTTTATCCAGACTTTCTGTAGTTTGGGTGAACTGACCCTTTAAATCAAACACATGAGAGGACAGCAGAAACACTTCTGTACCTTCCTTGCAGTCGTGCTTATTATCGTGCAGCATGAAGCCGCTGCGGCACTGACAGCTGTAGCTCCCGAAGGTGTTCACACATTCATGCTGGCAGCCTCCGTTTTCTTTGGAGCACTCGTCTATATCTGTTTAGACGTTTAAAGAATTTGAATTAAAAGAAATCCTTTGCACAACATTGGCATCTGTCACAACAGGCTGCAGAAGACTTGCAGAACTTATTGAGTTAACATTTTACGCCAAGATGTGCAGACATACAGACTTTCCTCAAGGAGGAAGAATCTGCAGTATGAAAAAAATTCAGACCCACAACCCTGCAAAATATCTCTTGGGTTAGAGCATTATGTTTATAAAAGCTCAGTCCTTCCAGTCCACAGAGCCAAATGGAGGGTTGCCAAATACATCCAGAGCCTGTGTTTCCACATGTCTCAGATCTTGCTTCAGAATTGCATTGTTTTTGGAGTGGAGTGGTGTTTTCCTTCTGTACCAGCTCTTTGACATTATGTAATACTTCCTCAGTATCTCCTTCCTCAATGCTTCCTGAATAATTCTCATGACTTACCAGAGAAGAAGTGAGCCTTGAAGCCCCTCTTGGAGACGGTGTTGTCAGACTTGAACTCGATCCTCATGTTGTTGTGTTGGGAGGTGATCACCTCGGGTTTCTCCGCTCCACAGAACTTTCCATGGAGCTCAGAGTCTGAACTCAACCCACTGCGCACCTCCACATAATCATATTTACACACCTGATGGTAAACACTGGACAATTTTACTTACTAAAGAGGACAAAGAATTGGCCTGATCATGATTTTAGCAGGTTGTTTGATAAGTCAGCAGAAAGATATATTACCTATAAACAGAAAAAACATCACTTTGATAAACTTACATCATTCCCTTCGGTCTCAAACACATCGAACACCAGAGTGATGCGGTACTGAATGGGTGCCACCAGCTGCCACACACAGTTCTTGTTGGGAGGGTATTCTTTGGGCCACCCAGGGGTGGTGAGGGAGCCATTCAGCTTGGTGATGAACCCGCCACAGGCAGCTGCTGGTGGGGGAAAACACGGAAGCATAAATTACATCACCCATTTGAGTGAATATGTGAATTTCTTGAACCTATTATCTAATCATTTAACTGCAGAAAAAGATTAGCTCTTAATTAACGGGATCTTAATTACTAGAACTAAAGTTACAACCAAGTTAAATCTTCATAGGAAATAGTGGTACTGGAATAAATGCTCTAAGATTGCAGAATAACATTTGATATATTTCTATAAAATTAAGGAATGCACTCGAGGGAAATGATTCTATATTTTTACTGTTTGAATGAATCAAATCAGTGTAACAGGCTGTCAAGGCTCAAAAAGACAGAAAGAGAGTAGTGCCCTCTTGTGGTAGAAGAGAGACTACAAGGGAATCATGTCTCCACTTGACATTAACCTGTGTTCGTTACAAACTCTTGACCTGAAGATGAATGAACTCAGTGGAAACAGTTTAACACTAATACTGTAAACAGGAGGAAACAGTTGCTGATATGCAGATTTTATTACGTTTGACAGAGCCAGGTCTGCTCTTTCCCCCTATTTTGTGAAGTGTTCATGCATGGGTGGGATTAATGTCTGATTGTCTATAAAATGCACCTTCAAAAATAATCCAAATTGAAAAATGTAAATGCCTTTAATTAACCTGGCAATATGTTTGTTGGTTAATAAAATGACCAAACACTACTTTTGAAAGGAGACTTGCATTGGTGACCAAATCTCACACATGCAATGAGTCACAAGCTGCAATAAGCACAGTACACCAGAAGGATCCAAAGAGCACCTGAATGTGATCACCACAAAGATCCAGCACTGCTTCCACTCCATTGTCTTCTTGGGTGCATTGTTTATGTATGTTGCAGTGAGAGAAGTACAGATTGAACTAACTTGCAGGCTCAGTGTGTGGAGTCGTGCTCTACACTCACTCTCACAGCTGCGTTTGTCAGCTGCCAGCTCATATCCGGGGTCACACGCACATCTGTAGCTGCCCAGCATGTTCAGACAGCGCTGCTCGCAGTGACCGTTGTCAGGTCTGGAGCACTCGTCCATCTCTGGCAAAAAAAAAAATTGTCAAAATAAAACCAAAAGTATTTTTCCAATTGTGGCAGTTTGTAACTGAAATGACTTTCCGACCTTTAAAAAAGTTGGCTGCAAACCCAGCTTTGTTGACGGAGCCGTCAGACACAAACTTCAGCCAGAGTTGATTGGAGCTGCTTTTGATGTCGTCCGGTTTGTCGTAGCTACAGAAACGTCCGAGCAGCGGGCTGCTCTCCGAGCTGCCATCCCTCACCTCCACGAAGTCGTAGGCACAGCTGTCATGTTTCTCAATCTGCAGGGGAAGCAAGCACAGTGAAGTTTGCAAAGAGACATTGCAGAAGATGATTGTGATGTTTCAACAGGCCTTTCTGGCCTTTCAAGGTCGAAACAAAAAGTAAGAGCTAAGAAAAATAAAAGTAAGATGAAGGAACATGAGGTCGCATTATATTGGTACTTTACACAATAAGAGTTATTTTACCTCAAACGACTGAAAGGAGAGGCCAACATCAAAACCCTCTGGTACTGTGATTTTCCACACACACACTTTGTTGGACTGGTAGTCATCGGGATAATTGGGAGATTGGATCTGGCCGCTGTCCCGCTTCACCTCTCCCCCGCAGATGGCTGCACAGGAAGTGAGAAGTGATTTGTTTCGACCAGAGATTAGCTTTCAATATTTCTACCTTCAGTTGCCTACATTTTGCAGTTAAAAGGAACTGGAAAACCTGGTGTAATTGCTGATGGCTCACACGAGATTATACGAAAAGTGCATATTAAAATAGTCAATGTTGTACCTTCATAGACTGCTGAAAAGCCTTTGCCCAACCAGCTGCTGCTGCTTCTGAATTCAATCCACAGTTGACTGTCGGTTGAGATGATTTGATCTGGAAGTGTGTCTCCACAAAAACGGCCTGCCAAAGTACATGACAAAATAATACTTCACAGTACTTAATACTGAGTGTATGACACAGGAATGACACTTTATAGTAGACAGAGAGAGGAGGTCTATTTTAAATCAAACTTAAAAACCTTTCAGAGGAGCTTTTCTCCAGAACCCATCTCGAACCTCCACGTGGTCGTACCAACACAAGTGACTCCTGAAGAGATCCATGGAAGTAAAATTCAGAACAATCTGAGACAGAAGAAGACATGGAGGGAAGATTTTAAGATTCAACGTTTATCTAGATTCACAAGAGTTGAAAATATTTAAACGAGGTTTGAAAAATGTGACATTGAGGTAGCCATATACTGACTTTTTTTATCCCCGTATTTGGGATTGGGAAAGTACATTTATTGAACATCATGATATGGCACTGGCATTCATTAAGTCAGTATAACTTGATCAGTTTGGCTACTTGTCTTATTGAATGAACTGTTATTTGTCATCGCGCACCTTCTCTCCAGGAGTGACAGAAATCCTCCAGACACAGTGAGCGTACGCTGAGTAACCGTTTGGAAAACCGGGAGAAGAGAAGTTTCCAGCGCTCTCCTGCAGGCTGTCCCCACATCCTTTAACAACCACACATCATGACACACACATGGTTATACCACAATAGACCGGCGGAGTAACAATAAAGTCCCAGAAAGAAGAAGAGAGAATATTTTAAACTGTTTGTTTTAGCTTTTGTGCACAGGCATGGTGTGTCATTTTGTTATTGGCACTGAAAATAATAAAGATACCCAAAAATAAATTTGGGTGATGATGCTTTCTACACATATACAACAGCTTACTTGCACACTTGTAGAGTTTGCGGGCTTGTGCAATGTCCCCTTTGCTAAGCATAGTCCTCTGTCCAATGGGTGGCCTGACTCCGTTGACGTCGTAACGGGGCAAGATGGTGTCTAAGAAGATGCCTCTGTTTTGACAAATCACAAAGTAGTAACAAAGATTAAAAAAGAATATAATAATTTAAAAATCAATTACAGCCCACGAAGCCTAATGAGGATAAACATCGTCTAACTACGCAGGTGTGCAGGAAAATGGGATTTTTAAAAGTCCACACAGAGAGAATCTTTTTTTGTTTTGTTTTAAAGATCCGACTCCTGTTCAACACCTTGATACTTTATTGATTCTGATAATCTCTCACTGGGTTTGGAGGTCACTTTTGCACAGTTCCCATGGTGACTCACCCATGAATGACAGGCATGTGCAAACAGAGCACTCTGAATGGGGCCTTTCGACGGTGCCAGCCGGCTCAGTGGAGCCCGCTCCTGAATGCCAGAAAAAAAAGGCCACTCCAGCCCAAATTGTTCAACAAAGCCTGAACTGCCAGGCTTTTATTTAGCTTGGCTCGCCTCCATAACCCACACCAGCGAAGCAGCGGTGGAGGTAAAAAACCAAAGCCCAGAGAAAAGCAACGGGGCAACAACATGCACGAGACAGAAATGAAAAGGAGACTAGTGTGAAACCATTTCTGTGACAATAAAAGATCAAATCCCCGGAGGTTTCCTATGGCGCTTGTTTAGCAGAGCTGAATGTAGGAACAAACACCAGGTCAGTGGAGTAGCTCAGCTGATAATGCAGCATGACATTAGGGGCAGTTAGGGAGGTCAAATAGACCCATAGACCCTGTATTGAATACTGTGCGACTACAGTAACAAGACAGAACTCTTATTAGTGAAATAGTGAATTAAAGGTCTTAACAACAGGAATGTAAAGGAGTTTAATCCCTGCTTGTCAGAAGTAAGGTGGTGGTGACGATGGCCTGGCCCCCTGTATAATACCAGTTAAAATATACAGACAGGCGGGACAGAGTGAATCACTAAATGTTTAGGGTTGAGAGGCAGCTGTTTAATAGCCTGTTAACATAATAACATAAAACAGGGTAGAAGTGGAAACAAAGTACAGCTGGGAAATAAAAAGTGATGAAATCCTTGCAGTCGCTTTAGCACAAAACTAACTTTCAGAAAGAAAAGCGTAAAAAAGCATCACAATGCCAACCTGGAAAATGTATTTCTTGCATAATGCATGATGCTGCCAAAGTCGTATACCTCCCCAAGTGAGTCGACCTCGCCTGGCTCCATCTTCAGGAAGTTATACTCCTGTCCTATTCATGAACACATAATCAGCAGGGCTAAATGCAAGGAAAAACATCTGGAGGGTCAGTAAGCACTCCCATGTTTTTACACTTTACACATCAAAGCTCAGTAACGGTACCTGGTTGGATGTTGTCCCTGATGATGCTTACATGCTCGTCCCGGTCCGGACGTGTGTGTTCGTGCCAGAAGCCGATCACGTGGCCCAGTTCATGCACCACAATGCCAAACTTGTCACAATTCTTTCCTATAGAGATGGCCTGGGGCCCGCCACCTCTCCTCCCCACGTAGGAGCAACACCTGCAGGGGGAGACACCGTTCCTGGAGCATTTACAGAACGAACACTGAGCTGCTTGTGAATACCACCATGTGTTTGCAAGATTAAACTCCTTAATTATACGTTATCTATACTTTTCTTTTTTGTAGTATGAAGGTTTTACAGTTTTAGGTTCTTGGATGTAATTTCTCTACAGGCAGCCATGGCCTTCTATTGATTTCTGTGTACTTCGATATTCAATTAGCTGTCACATGTTAGAAAACAGTTGCTTTGTTAACAAGTACAGTGTAAATAAAATAAATCTGTTTGGCTTCGATGTGAGTGAAGACTGGGCTACAAGCAGAGGCATTTTATATATGCAAATAAATTAATAAATAGAAGTGAACAAAACCTAAACAAATTAAATGCTTTAAAGGGGACATACTGTATCATGAAAAACTAACTTTTTCAGTACCAGATACCAACACAATCTGTGAAATAAAACAACCAGTCAGTTGTTTGTGCGCTGCCTTGATTAGAAAACAAGTCATTCAGATTTGGCTTCCCCTTCTTATGTCACATGCATTAGAATATAACGCCCCCCATCTGAGCCCCTCTGGCAACGGCTTGAGAACTACCTTTGCAATTTTCCTCGCAAGCAAATCAGAGCACACTGGGTTTTTTTTTGGGAGGGGGGCTTAAAGGGGCTTAAAGGGGCTGGATATATAAGGTACATTCAGATAGACAGCGTGAGAAAAATATTGTGTCTTTTGAACATTAAAGCATGTAAACATGTTCTAGTAGTAAACCCAAAATACAAGAATGAACCTGAAAATTACCTTTACATGTCCCCTTTAAAAGTGGTTAATGAGCACTCACCCACAGGGTCGGTAGGTGAAAACAATGTAGCTTTCTTCAGTCGTCCTCTCAGTGAATGTTACACAAGTGTTTTTCTCCCAGTGACGCATCGCCTGACGGAAAATGGCTCTCTGACTGCCTGAAAGGAATTAAGAGTTTGAGAGCTTCAGCAGGCCACAAGGACCCGCACAAGGACAGCGAACACATGCCGGCTGTGTATAGCAGACAACTCCCCTGTAAGAATATATGAATGTTTTACTTATTTAATTCAGAGTTTACCAGTGAAGTTCCCACTGATCAGATACGGGATGATGCCATCTGGCCACATTCGCTCAGGTCTGGAGGTAGCTGCTCTCCTCCGACGATGGACACGCTGCCTGCCTGCAGCTCTCTTACTCCGCACGCTCCCACTGGAAGTGGAGCTGTTAACTGTAAAATAAAAAAATAAAAATCTGTATTGACCATCATCTCTTTATTTGAACTCACCAGTCAGTCAGTTAGAATTATTCATAGGCTAGTAAACGTATTTCTGTTTTGATACCTGAGTCTGCGTGGTTGGACTGTGCAACATCATAGCTGTGGGCTGCTCTGAACATGCGGAGGTCATCTTCATCCAGGGCAATATCTCCCCAAAAGGCAGCTGGGGAACACATATACAGATACTGATACACAATACACACATGAAGAGGAAATTATGATAAAAAAACAAATTAAGCAATACATTTCATTAAAAGAGACGTTAGCTTAGCTTAGCATAAAGCCTGGAAACAGCTAGCCTGGCTCTGTATAGAAATGGCAGCACCTCGAAAACTCTAAATAATGTTACGCTATCTCATTTCTTGTATTCATACAAAATTCAGAGAGTAAACACATGGTTTTATGGAGGGTTATGTGCACAACTAAAATAAATAAGATAGAAAAATGTGAATTAGTGAGCTTCAGATGTGTTTTAGCCTTTGAACAGAGCCAGGCTATCTACCCCAGTTTCCAGTCTTTATGCTAAGCTAAGCTAACCATCTGTTGGCTGGAGCTATACAGATTTAATGAACAGATTTTAAAATGGCATTGGTCTTATCATCCAAAGATAGGCAAGAAAGCGTATTTCCCAAAATGTAATACTACTTATTTTAAGTAAAGTGTAACTAGAAACCTTAATCTGAGGATAACTGAACTTTAAAAATGTAGAATTTCAAGTCTTATTGTTTCATATTACAAACCTGGAACAAAAATGCACATATATTAATATGTTACACTCACCATCTAACTATATGCAGTAGTATAACGCTGTTTGGGTAGATGGTTAGTTAAAACTGATCTTTAAACTGCATCTCAACAGCAGCAAAAACTCCCTGCATGCTTTACTGTGTGTGATATGAGTCCTGACAAGAGGTCTGAACTAACTCCATGTGTCTGTTTGATCAGCAAACACTCCTCCTGAGCACACACAGTGAACTGAATACTTTACAGGATTGTGATCACGCTGTGCTGGACTTTTACTCAAACGGCAAAGAACCACCACAAAGAAATATTGTATGAGCTTTATATGAATGACGTTTTCAAAGTTGTGCGTTTCCCAAATTGACACAACTCTGTTGTAGTTAAGTGGTCAATGAGCAGGATATGTTTTCATATTCATGCTCAGCAACTCATTAACCCAGGAGTGAAGTTCTCTACATGGGAGCAAAGACCTTCACATGCCTGATAAGGTGAAGTGCGGCATCTTTTACCAGCTTTATGGACTAAACATATTTATTTACCAGTCAAATTATTATGAGAGGAAACTCACTGTCTTCTAAAATTAACGTAACCAACAAACTAAATTATCCTCGTGGATCAATGTTTGTTTTGTGTGCGTTTAGTTTAGCAGCATGGAGTTCCCAAACATTATCTTTTGTATGAGACTCTGAGATCATGTTATAATGTTAACAGGCTCCATCTTTTCTACAGTAGCATAAAATGCCAAGTATGGAAACGTGTTCTTGCATAACAGCATAGCTCAGAAACTGGAAGATAAAAGGGATGAAAGTGCTGAAGAGTTGCAGCTGAAGATTGGGAGACAAAGAAGAGCAATCTTAAGCAATCAAAAATGCCAAAAGCAGGAATGAGTAATGTCTGGGACAGAGAATTGGACTAAGGTCGGGTTGCATTGAATGGGAACACCTTCAATTTATGCCTTAAAATACAAAGTCGAACAACAAGACACAAAAACATTAGAATCTCAATAGCTAATACTGAAGTCCAAATTAGGATCTTCTGGCTCCAGTAACTGACGAAGACATCACTGAGTGGGAAATCTAAATCCAAGCTTCGAAATGTCTCTTCTGAAACCTAAAGCTGACATCACACACACATTGTGTTCATGTTTTCTAACTAACATTTAGTTCCCATTATTATGACCTCCTCGTGTTTTACTAGTCGGGCCGACCAGCTCACCAGAGTCACTCCCATTAAATACTTAATTTAGCCGCGTGATGTAACAACCTTTGAAAGTCCAAATGAAAAGACTTAACAGGCCCTGTGTCGTCCTTTGAAGTGAATTCACTCATGCAAAGGGTGACTGTAAATGACTGTCACCCCTGCAGTGTGCACCCCATGCCCTGAAGCCAGAGGGATTTCACCGGCGTCCAGCCGAGGACTGCACTGGCACAGCCTCAATGACCTCAAGTCTCCAGGCAACTGCCTCGGAAAAGAAGAGTTGTGTGTTTTGGAAGTTTTCAGAAGTCACAAGTGAAAAGGGACCCCAAACAGCGGGAGGCCTACTAATAACCAAAGTAATTGTTTGGCATGTTAGATGATGGAATAAAGTTGTATTTCTTTAACACTGCAGAAGGCTCATTGCAAAGATGTGGCAGACGGATGAATTAAATCAAAGACACAATAAATTCAGGTTTTCACATTCAATTGATGATGCATGACGATATGTCATCACTATCCTCTATATCTGCATATCTATTATTATGTTTTATTGAATGTTTCTTGTTCATAAGAGTTTATTTTTTAGACAAACTTGCTTTCTTTATCTTAAACCAGCAGTTTAATGTCACTAAATACATTTGCATCAAGTACTGCACCTAAGTACAATTCTGAGGTACTTGTACTTCACTTGAGTACATCCATTTTAAGCTATTTGATACTTCTACTCCACTACATTTCGGAGACAAAAAGCGTATGTTTTACTCCACTACATTTATTTGACAGCTGTAGTTATTATAGTACTTTGGATATCTTTATGTTGCTCATAAACTATGAATCTTTTCTGTAGACGAAACTACCACTTATATAAAAAACATTAGAAAAACCATAGAATGCACTGACATGCATTAGTAGTAATAATCTAATATGGCATTATAAATGAGTATTATATAATATAATCTATTATATTTTGTTTATTATAAACACAGGACTTTTACTTGTAATGGAGTATTTTCATATTGTGGTATTAGTTCTTTCACATAACTTGAACATTACTTGAGAGGCTACAACACACTTCTAGTTTAAACCAAGATTAAAAGACCACAGAAGTGACGAATAGAGCAAATAAATAAAGTGGTACAAACATCTGGAAATATAGTAACAACAAGAAACTATAAGTTTCACTGCGACAGTATTGGTGTTTTTGCAGTAACCTATAACGCAGGTTAACACCTAATTATTAAATATTGACAATAGGATGAAAATATGGAGGCAATTTATTTTGCATTTTTTCGCATGGAAATATTTGTATTATTTTACATGTAATTCTAAATTACCAGCTGTCTTTACATCTACATAATTAAGAGCAACATTGCACTTATAGCTAACAGTGATTAGCACCTATTGGGGCTGAAAACACATTACATATACATCAAAAGGAATTGAAAAGATCAATAAATTCACAGTACCAGCTTTACAGGGATCCTTGTAGTCGATTGCATCACCGGGGTAGGTAGAATGAGTGTCCACAATCTCCCAATCAGCCGCCAGAGAAACGCGCAGACTGCACAGCAGGAACATACATGTTGCAGCGACTTCCATTACTTATCATCAAATATCTCCGATAGGTAAAGTTGTAAATATAGTGGGAAAAGAAAAGAGCACAGAAAAAAAAGTTCCTCGACAGCAGCGGTGTGATTTCAGGAACACAGCGCTGTTTTCTCACGTCTCCATTCTGCTGCAGTGATTCGCTGCCATAGAGGACCGAGAGCAGAGCACACACAGCTCACAGCAACACACACATCCATGCATCTGCAGCCAGAGAGGTACTTCACCTGCCGGCAGATGGGTTATGTACATTTGCATACTGTGTGAATAAGTGTTAAACCTCATTAATGGTCTCTTTTAACCTGAAATATCCTTTCTTGCATAGTTCTTTCTTTCTTAATTTGGACCACAGTGGATAATTGTGATGCAACTTTATAATTATATATAATACCAAGAGACATTTATTAACAACATCATACATTTTGGAATTCCTGCAAACCCATATGCTGATTTATTCCAATAATAACTCTTTCGTGAGACTCCTGCTTCAAAGACATCGTCAAAAGATGTTGATTCTGGACCGGATACACCACCTGCAGGTTAGAGCCCCCCCACCACCACACACACACACACACACACACACACACACACACACACACACACCCCTACTGTATAATGTGTGCAGACACCGACTCATTAGTGCAAGAGAAGATTGGCGAACAACGCTAAAGAACAATTTAAGAGAGGAAATGATCCACTTACTGAGCACGAGTTGAGTTTAATGTCACCCTCAGTTCCTCCATCCCTGTGGATGTGACATTTAAAACTAAATACATCACCTTTTAGACGCGATCAATCCTGTGTTCTGCTCTTCATCTGAACTACTTTACTGCTGCAGTGCCATGCAGTGATAACAAGCGAACATTCAGTCTCTTCTATGAACTGTTTCATGTTGGCACAGACAGAAAGGACTACTGCCATGATTTGTTTTATTTGGGGGTAAAGGCCCAACTACCGTCACTTCAGTTTAGTTGGTTTGGTGTTAAATGATCTTTCTATTGCAGCACATTCAGCTCTCAAAACGGCCTGTCGTACATTAAAGGACATATAACACTTTATTTGGTACACTTCAAAGGAATAGCTCGACATTTTGGGAACTACACTAATGTGTTTCTTGCTGTGAGTTATGAGGAAATTGATACCGCTCTCATATGTGTCATTTAAATATGTAGCTACCTTCCGTCAGGTATAACGTGTTACTTCAGGAGAGACACCGCATGTTGTTTTTACTGAAGTTGAGTTCTTACTTTTTAATACAGTAAACTAAACTAAAGACACATTATGTTAAGTACAATGACTTGCATAGAGCATGTGTTTACCACCAGTGGTGGAAAGTACTCAAGTACTGTACGTATGCACAATTTAGAAGTACTCGTACTTCACTTGAGTATTTTTATTTTGAAATGCTTTAAATACTTCTACTCCACCTCAAATCAGAAGCAATAATGTTCTTTTTACTCCACTACATCTATTTAATACTTTTAGATGCGTGTAACTTTACAGATACAGATAGAAAATGTTTTTATCTACAAATAAATGATGTATTATTATTTAAGCGATATTTAATTCAAATTAGATCCACCTTTACCAGCTGCAACATTTAAGTGATACAAACATGAATCTATGGTTATAAGCCAATATTTAAATAAATATTATTTTGAAATGGACCATTCTGCCTAAAGAGTACTTTTACTTTTTGCACTTCAAGCATATTTTGATGCTAATACTTTTGTTCTTTTGAATGCAGGACTTTTACTTGTGAGTATTTCTTCACTGTAGTATCACTACTTTCACCTTAGTCAAACCTCTGAGCACTTCTCCCCCCACTGCCACTAAGTGGCACTGATGGGCAGGTGTTGAATTGAGTAAACCTGCAAGAAAAGTGGAAGAAAAAGTATGTGTAAGAAGAAAATGTCTGTTGAAAGCTGTAGATTCATTCAGACACACACATGAAAAAACCCCACTAAGAGTTAAATAGAATAAAATAAATTAATGTGAACTCATTGCACCGTGTGTTAAATAGATTTAGTGTGGAGAGAGAGGGAGCCGAAGACTCAGTCCCCCCAGCTTCACTCCTCCTCTGCCAGCACACATCTGCTGCTGAGGAGACGGGACACTGATCCAGAGAGCAGCGTTTAATGCCTGCGCAGCATGGCTCACTACATTACTGTGGTGTGAGAGGGAAAGTGGACCTATGGTTGAGCTGCTGCTTTCTCCTAAACTTGAGGTGATGTCCCAGTGCTGGTGCAGGCCGGTCCTGCTCGCTGTGGAACTGGGCATGCTGGTGGCGGTCCTGGTGGCCAGCAGTGCAGGACAGATCCAAGACAAAAGGGAGGCAGGCTCGTCCTGCTACGGAGGATTTGACCTGTACTTTGTTTTGGATAAGTGAGTGCTTTTTGTTCAACCTTTAATATTTGGTGCATGACTCATTTGGGATTGTTTTGAAGACACAGGTGCAAATATTCAAAATGATCTACAGAGGCATTAATGAGCTACGTGCTTTACAAATATGTGCAGCTTTAAAATGAAAAGCAACTTCAAGTCAAATGAGAATAGGACAGGTTTTGGTCTGGGTACAGACAAAAAATAAATAATAATTAGGATTGACTTTAAGTCATAAGTGCCAAAACAAAGCTCAGGTCTCGTCAACCCAGCTGGCACACGTGGATAGTGTTCCAATTCATTGTCATTCTGCCCGGCAACAAACACTTATTTTCACTGTGGATTAATCTGCAGGTTACCTTATTTATTTATGGCTTATTTGAGAGGGACAGATATGATATACATAGACAAACTGAAAACAGTTATCCCATGCATCTACTGTTTATAGCTGATGCTGGTTTGCTTCACCCGTCTGTTCTGGATCAATCAACTAGTGGTTTGATCTATAAAATGTCAAAAAAATAATGAACACAGAAGGTGACTCCTTCAAATTACTTTTTTTTGTCCGACCAACAGATCAAAACCAAAAGATATTCAGTTTACAATCATATAAAAACAAAGACCATCAGTAAATCCTCACATGTAAAAGCTGGATTCAGAGGATTGTTGTTATTCTATTAACACAGGAGTAGATTTCTAGAAACCTGTGAGTGCAGACACAAGGGTTAAATAACACCGTCCATTAAACTGTCATGAAGCTAACGTGAAGTCATGTGTCAGTGTGTTGTTGTTTTGGAGTCCAGCTCATAGTAATGGACTCCTGGATGGAAACTACACAGTGCTGATGCATTCACTTCAATGATAAAGTGCCCTGCAGGGATCTCCGTAATATATAACAGATTAAACACTGTGACAAATACATAGTTATTGAAATAAATGCGGAGGATAACACAATAAAGTTTAAAAAAAACTTATTTCCATTGTGATTTTGGAAGTTGGGCCACGTTTCACCGGCTGGAGCTCACATTTCATCCCGACTTCAGCTCTCTGCTTCGGTCTGCAGAACCCTTTCTCCATTAGAGCCAGATGTTCCAAAGATCCCAAGTTCTTTGGCACTCTCTGTACTGGGACTCACATCACAGGATAAATGAAAACATAAGGGAGGGAGAAGAAGAGAGGCAGTGCAGCATGAGAAGAGGTTATGCATATTTGCCTCAAAATTATCTTTAATTGCTGATTTCCGCTTTAAAAGCTGCGTTTTCTTTTTATTGTGACTTGAGTCCGCACCTTTTTTTCAAAATGAGGATTTAACATTAAGCTCATCGAGATAATGACGTGGCACTTCTCCGTTTTTGCTATTAATTTAAAAATGAGTAGTGAAGCCATATGAGAAAAAGTGAAGCATCAGCACTTAGAAGGAAATACAAAAGCTTAAAACTCACCGGCTTCTCTACGTGAAGTTTCACTATGAGGAAGACGTAGATGAGCTCATACGTATACAGCACATATAAAATGCTGATAGTTCGTGGCACATATGCATAAAGCAGCTACAGCATAAGAAATCATTCAACTTAAAACTACAAGGAATACCAGTTCAGTCGGTCGGTTGAATGCAATATTGTAGATCGTAATCTTACACTAAATGCGCAGTACGTTTGATCAGACTCAAATATATTAGTCTATTAATAGTCAATTAATCATTCAAGTCATGTAATTCAAGCAAAAATGAGAAACAAATAGCCGGTCAAATGTGCAAATGTCCTGCTTTTCTTCGTGTTAAATGATAGTAAACTCAATATATTTGGGATTTGAACTGTAGTTTGGACAAAACAAGCAAGATTTTCTTTTTTTTTATGATATTTTATCGACCAAATGATTCAGCAGATTCATTACTATTTAAGATAATCATTAGATGCAATACTTGATGGGCTCACATCACAATCTCAAAAGCAAATCTGAGCTTTAAAGGGGCATTCTACCTTTCGTATGCACGATGAGTTCACCCATAAGAGGAGTACACAGCCTGTGAAAACAACAGTTAGTTTCAGTTGCATCAATTTTCTTTCTCTTGCAAATCCTATAGCTAGAGTGCATGCTGCAATGTTTACAGTATAGAAGCTGCAAAGTGAAGAGTTTTATCTTGTTACAGCTTATGACCAAGTGTTGATTTGTTGAGTTTGTGTCCATACAGGAGTCAGGAAATGAAACTTCCTACTGCATGGCATAGAAATGTAGAAACCGGAGGGCATTTGGGACTAGGTATCTTATATCACTTCCATGAAGCCACAAGAGAGTCAATTTGTATTCCATCAATCTTCTTCTCAGGTCTGGCAGTGTGCAACATTACTGGAATGAGATATATTATTTTGTTGACCACCTGGCTCACAAGTTTATCAGGTAGGTCCACACAGAAACATCACATTTTTAAAGAGAAATCGATTGAATGTAAAAACATGACAATCGTCTCTTCCTCTTTTCTTTCCTTCCAGTCCTCAGCTGCGGATGTCTTTTATTGTATTTTCAACAGAAGGAAGGATTCTCATGGCACTAACAGAAGACAGGTGCATACATGCACAGCCTCATGCTAATGTCTTAATGATTTGTATTTGCATGTCCAATTCCAATTTAATAAATATATGTTTTTATTCTCTTGAAAACGTGAATGATCAGAGAGCAGATCCGGGCGGGACTGGAGGAGCTAAGCATGGTGCAGCCAGGTGGAGACACCTTCATGCACAGAGGTTTTCAAAGAGTAAGCCATCTGTTAAGTTAATGGGAAACTGATCCTACTTTACCGACAGTATGGCATCAAACTTTTTCTAAAATGAGGCCCATTTAAATTTATTGCCACTGACGCCTCTAAAACTTCTCTCTCAGGCCAGCGAGCAAATATACTACGGGACTGGAGATGGTGAGTAGAACATTTTCCTTTTTAGCACTTAATCATTTCGTCTACTAGTGGAGTCTTTTTGTATCCATTCATCAGAATTAAGTTCAAACATGTGGTACAATAATCACAAAGACAGAAATAACAACAAAAACACGGCTGCTCTTTCTCTCATGTGACAATTATATTTAAAGTATTATGAAAGAAATGGATTTCACATGATGAGAAGGATTTTGTATCTTTATTTAAACAGCTTTTTGTTTTCCAATCCGGCTCTGACTTTTAGGTTACCGGACAGCCAGTGTTATCATCGCGCTGACGGACGGTGAACTGAGGGAGAATCAGTTTGACCTCGCACAAAGAGAGGTGACATGAAACCAGTTAGGGGTGTTTGCATGATTTAAACATTATATTAATGCAGTTGTTCATCAGTGAATCAATGTTCAATAGAGAATGAATATCTTTTCCAACTGACACTTTTCCCAAAATCCAACTTTGTCATCATCATGTAATGCATCATATCGCTTATTTTTCTCGTCACTTGAAAATAATGTAAAAATAGATAGAACTTAAAGTAGTAAATGCAGCGCTGAATATAAGGCAGGAAAATGCTGCTGTATTGTCCTCTTTGCATTAAAACGCAGGCTTGTTGTGCTTGTGGCCACATGGCTCTGAGTGATGTCACAACAGATGTTTTCCAGCAGCTGTCAATGGTATAACATCAACATCACTGATGGAGGCGTGTCCATGAGTGGAAAAAAGCTTTAAAGTTTTGGCCCATAAAAAGCAGCGCAACCTGCACCTTTCTGCCCTATATGCTGAGAATTCATCATTTCACTGAAGTTTATTCTTTTGTCTAAATTATACAAGGACCCTGCACAAAAATAATTTATCTCAAAATTAGCCAAATGACCATTTGCAGGTGTGCAACACCATTACATAATATCTACCACACAAGACAAATATACAAGCACACATCAACATATTAATACCAGCACATTTATGCAGTTCAACTCAAAAGTTACAACTCATTATAATTAAAAAACGTATTTGTTTAATGTCTCAGGCCAGCAGAGCGCGCCAGTTGGGTGCCACCGTGTACTGTGTGGGCGTAAAAGACTTCAATGAAACCCAGGTAAACCAATCTGTTAACTAAAACACCAGGTAACCAATATATGAATGAATCAAGCCGAACTATAAGACATTTAATCAGTTAATCATTCAATGTCTTGACAGCTTTCAACGATAGCTGACAGTAAGGACCACGTCTTCCCGGTGAATGATGGATTTGAGGCGCTGCAAGGGGTCATTGACTCGGTACTTTCATATTAGGATTCATTTCTTCATTGTATAATTTAATCTACTGCACCTTTAGTTCATCTTTTTACATTATTTCCCCTTTCAGATCCTGAAGCGATCATGCATTGAGATCTTGGCTGTAGAGCCCTCCAGCATCTGTGAAGGAGGTAACAGAAGAAAACACACACATGCTTTATTATATCTTTATTTATTTTTATATTGTATATTGTGTATATCTCTTGCTTTTAGTTTTAATTGAATTGTTTTGCTGTTGGAGGATTAGTAAAGTAAGTTTTTCATTGTATAGTATAACTGTGTGCATATGACAATAAATATCTTGAATTGAATCTTATATACAAAAACCAAAAACTCTTACATTTAGAGATAATAAGCTACACCCAAGCATAACATATACAGTATATATTATCAGATTACATGTATGTCACTGCCTTGGCTTCTTCAAAAATACATATTGCATAACCTACTGCAAGGACAAATATGATTATACAATATGAAATATAGTCCGTTTAATCCCACTTCAGAATCTTTCCAGGTGGTGGTCAAAGGAAATGGTTTCCTTCACGCCCGAGATGTACAGAAAGTTCTCTGCAGCTTTCGCATCAACGACACAGTTACTCTGAGTGAGTACATGCTCCAAGCTTTTAGAAATAACATAAAAATCTTAAAATCATTTCTTTTGTGACTTTTAAACTGCATTAATCCATATTTATACACATATTCTTTTATTAAATCACTATGTGTAATGTGAAAAGGGGGTCACTCGTAGTGACAAACCCATATTGAATATTCACCTATCTTTTTCAGCTAATTCAAACAAATAACAAGTTCACCGTGTTATATTTACAGTAACATGTCGAAAGTGAACGCTTGTTGTGGAGTTCTTACTGCAAACAGTGGGAAACAGTTAGTCTGTCGAAAGGCAACATAACCAGAGAAGAATGTAAATAAGTGTGTGAATAAACTTAACATCACCTCATCCTCCGTTGTCCGCTTTATATCGTGTAGTGATCGACAAGACAACAACAGTAGGTGTGTGTGAATACACACTATTAATAGACTGCAGCAGCTTTAGGGATTTCACTCAGCAGCCTTTTACATCATTGTTCCAAGTTTGTTTGGCCGTACAGAGGGGGATGGGAGGTGGGGGGGGGAAGCTCTTTGTGGCTTACAATGATTTAAATCCCTGTCGGTCCCCCCCCCCCCCCTGAAAACCATCAACACCATCTTCCCCTTCTTTGAATCAGCTGGTATAACGCTCAATGCTTCTCAGATGTCTGAAGGGGAATGTGGATCTCATCAGGGACGAGCACTGTCTTTTGCACACACTAGACACTCACTCAGCCAGGGTAAATAAACCACAAGCCTCACTCATTTGCTACATTTTCCATAAAGAGAGGAAGTCCAGGAATTTAATAACAAAAAGAATATTTTGAAGCTTGAATTTCCTGAAGTTTCAGGACTAGTAGAGAAAAATCAAGCAAACCTTTCCCTCATGAATGATCCCGACTTATCTTGTAATTGAGCTTCCTATATGCAACATACATACAAATTATGATCTTAATTTTATTTCCTCAGTGAAAAGACCTTTGGTGGTAAAAGATACCTACCTTCTGTGCCCAGCTCCTGTTCTGGAAAAAGAGGGAACGTAAGTTATTGCTGTTCACAGACGTATTAGACAGACAGACTAACTGTCAAAGAAAATCATCATCATCGCTCTCATTTCCCCCCTTATCATTTGTACAGCTGTGCCACTCTCCACGTCAGCATGAATAATGGCCTGAGCTTCATATCAAGCTCTGTCACAATCACTGCAGTCACCTGTGTAAGTGCAATGTAAAGCAAAGCTGATCATCACACATCACATCAGGGTAAGAAGGTCAATAATATAAGAAGGAGCAAGGCCGCTCAGCGATTTAAAAAGAAACTATAACATTTTAAAATCAAGTCTAAAAAGAACCACTGAGTAACCAGTGCAATGAGGCAAGAATAAGGGCAATGTGCTCATATGTTTTTGTTTTTTAAGAACCCTAGCTGCTGTATTTTGCGGCGATTTATTGATTTCTGGGGCAGTCCGGGAAATATTGAGTTACAGTAATCTAGAATGGCTGAAATCTCCTGATTTGACCGATAGCTGATTTGTTGTTGTTGATAAAATGTTTAGAGAAGGTCAAGTCCGAATCAAGGATTACTCCCAGATTACTGCAAACCCTGGGAAACTAATGGTTTACACAATCCCTGTGAGCTTTGGGTTAAGGTTTTCACAAAGCAACATGAAGTTCAGTAAAGTTGTGTACATGTTTGGGGAGGTATGGACTCTTAAGATTTTAGGTGTCACTCACTCTGGTTCTGTCCCGTCTCTGCTCCCCCCTCAGTCTGACGGGACCTTCGTGGCCATCGCTCTGCTCATCCTGCTGCTCCTGCTCATCATCCTTCTGCTGTGGTGGTTCTGGCCTCTCTGCTGCACCGTGGTACGGCAGCCATCTTGGATCCTCTGAGTGAAGAACATACAAATGTGTTGATGCAAGGACACACCAATACATATTTCATTTTCATGTTTGCAGGTCATTCACGAGCCGCCTCCTCCAGTAATAGAGGACAGCTCTGTAAGTGTTCTTGAACCTTTCTGCACCCATTTTAATTTCTTTACCGTAATCATTACCTTGTTTGTCAAGCACAGTCTTGTCAATTTGCTTTCTTCTTGTAAACATGAATACTGTTTCATTTCTTTTTTTTAGGATGACGAGGACGGTTTTCCCAAGAAGAGGTGGCCCACAGTGGACGCCTCGTACTACGGAGGACGTGGAGTCGGAGGCATCAAGAGAATGGAGGTAGAAAGAGAGAACAGCAACACAGATAGCAAAAACATCAACATTTACTGTTCACAAATATTTCCCAGACACTTTAAAACCTGATCTAAATTCACCAAAGATGACCCTAACCCAAATCTTAAAAATCTCAATTTGATGCTTCTATACACTATTTAGTAGTGTAACTATTTTCTGCATTGTTATATATTGTTATATATGTAAATATTAAAATGAAGTCCACTGCATATCTGTATCTATCTCCAGGTTCATAAAGGAAACACGTGGCGGCCTTTAATCCAGCACTCGGCCACTTTGAAAGAGCTCAAATAAATACAGCAGTAATACAAAGATGAACAGGAACAGATTCATTCATAAAAGAGCTGAGTATGCAAGTCCATGCTGGAAGCGGCTGAGTCACTTTGTTGTTGCGACTTCTTTGTAGAGCCAGTGAGAGTCAAGATGAAGCCCTCTGGCCAGTAAAGTGCAAAGACGGCAGATTAATTTGTGGTTGTTACACACCAGGCCAGTTTCTTTGGTCTTCTTTTGGTCTGCTCAGGAGAATTAAAGGTGCCTCTTAGTGAAGGCTTGTGTGAAGGCTTGGATTAGAGATGGTAAAAAGGCAAGAAAGAAGGCAAAACGTAAGCAGTGGAAAGAAAAATTCAGTCCTGATGTCAAGAGATTTCTTGTGAAATAAGAAGAGGCAGTCAGACATCTGAGCTCTCTTGACACCCTGAGAGGTGAACAGCAGACATGAGGCTGAGATGTTAGCAGGTTGAGAGATGTGTCTGTTGCTTGAGAGGAAGAAGGTCAAGGAGACAGAAGTCACTCTGTCAGTGTGAAGAGCTTTACAGGCTGTCAGTGCAGTCTGAGGAGTCTCTGCTGTGAACTTCAAGCGCCACCGCTTCCAAACAGAGCAATGGAAAATATGCACAACTTCATTTAAGTGCTTTCTCTGCCAAGTTAAAAACATTCATGGCTGAGCTGTGGCAGCTGCAAGGGAGTAAATCTGAGTAATGAACTTCCAAGGTTGCTTTGACAGGACTGGTTTCACTCTTGATGTGATGGATTGTTCTTGACATTTATTTTGGCCTTTTTAGTGGTTCTCTGAGCATCAAGGTAATGTGCTGTTAGTGAAACTATTACATTTGCTATTAGACTATCTGTGGCAGTGGGTCTCTTGTTGAAACTTTAGGTTGTATGCTATAAAACAGGTCCAAAAGTAAAAAATGCTGTTCTCCAAGAGGCTTAGGAAAAATCCCAAATCTGAAACTTTGGAACATAAATTGCAATGCAATAACATTTGGGGGCAAGGGAGCCAACTTCTGAGGACTGGGTTGAATTAAACTCCTTGTAAACATGCAACAAACATCTGCATATGCGAGGAAAGAGTCATTTTGATATGTACAAAATAAGGCAGCAAGTTGTCGCAAAGATTGACATAATTTATATACAGTTGCAGTTATTGTAGATGCATAGGTGTTGGTACAACTGTGACAATCATCTGATGTGATTCCACTGTTTTATTATCTCAAAATGACCATTTAGGATTGTAACAAGACAAAGAGTCTAAGCACTGTACTTGTACTAGGCCCAGCTGTGCAGTCTTGAGCTAAAAGGTAAAGCTTTTACAATGTTCATCATTAGTGTGTTAGCATGATAACGTTCACTGATTAGCTCTAAATGCAAAGTACAGCTGAGGCTGATGTCATTAGTTTTAAAAAGTAGGTTGTTCGGTCATAACCAAAATATCGGGCCCGAAAAAAAATTGACCAGTTGATGGCTCTAAAGTTAATATACAACGACACTCCATCCTATAATTGTTTGAGAAACATCTCTAGAAATTAAAAATGTTTATCTCATGGTAGCACTGAGTAGAAGTCAGTAGGATTCATTGTCTAAGAACAAAGAATGTTTGTAAATGTTTTTATGGCCACCCATAAAACATGGACCAGCAGCAGAGCCACGCTGCTTACGAGGCCAAAACACTGCCGCTGTCTTCTTCCCAAGGGAATGTAACCAAATATGATGGTTGATTTATCAACCATAACCCTTTTAAAAAAAACGTATTTAACACTCTAAATGAATGCCTCTTCTTTGTCTGCGGCACGGCGCTGAAAGCTTTTGTTTCTATTCAGGTCCGATGGGGAGATAAAGGCTCGACTGAAGAAGGAGCCAAACTGGAAAAAGCTAAAAACGCTCGAGTTGTGATGCCCGAGGAGGAGTTTGATCCACCACGGCCTTACTACAGCGTGCACAAATCCATCCGCCCACAGAAGTGGTACTCTCCTATCAAGGTGCTCCAGTTATTCACGTTTCATTCATCTTAATTGTGTTATTTATTCATTCACTTTGGGATTTGGTTCAAGTTACTCTTATGTAACTGATTAATAAATCGTGACCAGATGTCGGTTCATATTTAGCTTTTTAAAAAGTTTTTTAAACTTTATTATTTGGCTTTTAAATTCCTATTAACTATTTTGACAAATAAATCTTAACTTAGGGTCGACTTGCTAGCTTTTTCCAGAGCTTTCAACCACATTGCATGGTCTTCCCCACCAAATGTATTTCACGGCATGGATCACATAATGTTAATATATGTAATAGTTGTATGGTGTAAATTGCAGATGTTTTAAAACATAAAGACCTATTTCTTACCATGGTGTCTATCCATCATAATCTAAAACAAATTTATTTTTGTGTTTCTGGAATGACGTGTGACCAGGAAGCAGTTAATAAAAATGTGTTTCCTAACATATTAGTCCGCTGGATGGACAGTAATACGAACCATGAACTGAGCGAACCTCTGAATATTGAATCTGTTGAGCGAGTGTTATTTCTAACAACATACATTCTTTGTTTATCTGTCGCTCTACTGTATACCAGCTTCCTATGCAATAATCAAAGAGAGACATCTGGAGCAAAGAAGTGGAGCAGATGCAGTCTGGCAGAGTCACAAACAAACAGACTCTGCTCGTTAGCTTCAGTTTTTGCTGCAATGCTGGCCACTGCACACACATTTCTGATAATCAGAGTTGTTTTATATTTGTACTGTCATCTGTGATCCTCTTTCTCCAGGGCAAACTGGACGCTTTGTGTGTATTCCTGAGAAAAGGCTACGACAGAGTGTCTGTGATGCGACCTCATCCTGGAGACAAGGTGAGAGAAATCGACACGCGAAAAACAACAATGGAAAGTAAAGAGTTACTTATATAGAATAATGAAAAACAGCATCACCTCCGTAAAGGCCCTGTCACACATCTCCGTACGACTGAAACGTATGCCGGCGCATACGGAAATTTGTCAGAGTCCAAATACGTCCAACTTTTCATCAGAGCGGAAAAGTGAACATATACAGATACGCATGTCTAACCTATTGATAGCGCATCACTTACTTATACAAAATGTATCAGACGAATGCCCAACGAATGCATAACGTATACAAAAATATGGCGTATACAAAATATCGGCAACACGCTGGTGTACGTTGATATAAGGTAAGGTATAAGTAGTATTCGTTAAGAGCTCACTGTGTTACGCTGGTGTACGTAGATATAAGGTAAGGTATAAGTAGTATTCGTTAAGAGCTCACTGTGTTACGCTGGGGTGCGTTGTTGAACGCTGATGTTTTGAGCATGTTCAAAATTACCGGACGTACCCGACGTGTGCTTCATAAGATATGCAGACGTTACGTTACGTTAGACATACGTGAATACGGAATACGTACGTGAATATTTACCTACGTAAATACCTACGTAAATACCTACGTGACTACGTTAGAGGTTCGTTAGACATAGGCTACGTCGGCTGACGGTGAATCCTACAGCCAATGTATTGATAATGAGTGGATACCCTATTCCTACGCTATGTTAAGATGATGCCTGACGACGGAGTAACTTATTAAACGTGTTTCTACAGTACAGCTAGCGTTCAGCATGTTAGCCGTTCTCCAGCATCAGCATGACGTGAACCAGATGGCACTTTTCCAGCTCCGTTGGCCAGACGCTCTGATACGTTTTAAATAGTTAAGTGATACGCTATCAATGTTTGACATACGCATAATAATTAGTTATGTACGCGACAACACCGCTGTGGAATAGTTGGACGTATTTGGACATTTTGAGCTAATTTTCATATATATGTTTCTGCCATACGGAACTGTGTATGTCTGGCGTGTTCGGAGTGTCGTCTGCGTCCTTCAAACGATCACAACATACCCTTAATTTATATCAACCTATTGCCGATATTTCGTAAGCGCCGGCATAAGTTTCTGTCATACGGATATGTGTTACAGGGCCTTAAGGCAAGAACACATTCACTACAAAACAAAGCAATTAATAAGATTGTGAACCAAGTATTTGAACTTTTGGCAGACAGGTGTGTAAAAATTTGCCAAATCTTAAATCATGACCTCTGGAAATGAGGGATAAAGGAAGTTTGGAGCGAATGATCAAAGAAGAGAGTAGAAACCAAGTTGAAATCTTATCTGCATGACATTAAACACTTATTTCAGGGGATAAAAAGTCAAAGCTGCATCAAAGCGACTTCAAGCAAAACCCTCCAGTGGCATAATGAGCAGACAAAGGTAAAAAAAAACAACTGCAGCATTGTCTGGAGGAACGCTCTCGTCTGGAGAAGTCATTTAGAGTAGATGCTGCCTGCCTGCTCCCAGCGTCAGCTCGACTGGGCTGGCAGGAATGCTATTTTCTTCCATAACACTCACTAATGGAGGAATTTCCCCTTTCCATCAGTTGAAGGCTATACCCTCCAAGCCTGCCAATCGCTTTGCCACAGCAGATTCAGAAATCTTTCATGGAATATCTGCAGTTTCTTGACTTGCACGGCAAAATTCATAAACAAAACAAGCCTCTACAATGACTTGTGGTTACCGTTTGTTTCTCTTTGTTACAGGGCAAGTGCATAAACTTCACCCGAAGCAAATCCTACCCTGCTCCTCACTATCCCATCTACAAGCATCCCTCCACGCCCGTCTACACTTTGCCCCACAGTTACCAGCGTCGTCCATCGGAGGGCAGCCACGTCTTCAATTTGCCCCCTTCGCCCACTTCAACGCTACCCCCCTCTACCGTCCACTCCTCCCCCGTCCTTCACCACCCCTCCAATGTACACCCCCCCTCCAAACAGAGCTCTGCCCCCTTCCGACATGAGCTCAGTCTCTGCACCCCAGTCTCCAACTGGCTCCCTACCGCCTCCCCCTCAGGGTCCACCCCCATGTAGAGCGCCTCCTCCGTCACGCCCTCCTCCACGCCCCAATCATGAGAACCAGTGATGATAAAAAAAAAAAAGCAAAATGCTGAGAAGAAGGATCCAAGCTGGAGTGGAAACCTGAAAAGATCTTCTCCCCGTGCCTCTGTCCAAACAGAGTGACTGTGTAATGTCGCCTTTTCCGGCTGCAACTGTTGATCCTCAACAAGTGGCTCACGCATGATGTGCCATGAACTATGACTTGTTTTATAAGTTTATAAAGTGAATATTTAGTGCAGCGAACACAGCTTTGGCTATTAAATGCTATTGGAGCTAAGCAACGTACTCATTTTTTACAAACATTTCTTCCTGATATCAAATCAGACACTGCGATGTGCTATGGACTCGTATAAACTTACATTTTAGTCTTTGCCTGGTGTGAATCTTTTGATCTAAAATAAATAGTTCACTGCTTTGCACAGTGAAGAACAATAATCATCAGTTTAAGCAGCAGAAAATCCTGTATTTTGTGAATGAATATTCATCATCATATTGCATTAGAAGTCTGATGACAGTTTTTATTAAAAACAAAAAAACATTTTCACAGAAGACATTTTGACTTTTCACAGTAGGAAAAGCACAGGTGTAATTAATAAAATTAGCGAGTATTAGTCAATATTAAGTTCTCATATGAAGTAGCTATCTATCTAGTAAACATAAAGTCCACAAGAGTCTAAGAAAAAAGAGTAAAATACACAACAGCACTTGAAATGTTACTTAGAATGATGCTTAGCAACACATTAGCTCCAGACAGCTAGCACAGTAGCTAGCTTGATTAGCTAAAACTAAATTATACTTGATTACAAATCAACAATCACACCACAAAGGAGAAGAACTACCCACAGATCATGCTACAGCAGTGGCATTTAATCAAAAGATGAAATATGTCTGTCGTGCATCATTACTGTGCTTTTCCTGCTATGACCGTTCAAAAATGTCTGCTGTGGGAATTTGTGCGGCATAGGGCGCTCATATCAACAGACACAGAGCAGGACTTTTATTAGCTACGCCTACTGTTTAAATCATGAACTGAGCATAGATCTACAGTAATTAAGGTGGGTGTTTATGAACTTTGTACTAAAATAAAACTAAAGATGACACCGTTTATAAAAACCTTGTTTTAAATCCGGCCCCTTATTATGACCAGGCTTTTATGCCTGCAATGCTTTCAGAAACATTACATTACGGGAGAAAGCCCAGACTTTGCTTTGCTATGTGAACAATACAATAAGAAAGAGGCTACAAACAGCCAAAGTAAGGTTTGCATCTTTGACGAGAGGAGTTGAGCTGCGGTTGAGATGGTTGTTCCACCTGGTAAAGATGCCCGCAGATGGCTCCATGCAAAGATATTTTGGTCACCACTAAATACTTTTGGAAAAACTGGAGGAATTTACTGGAAAATTCTGCATCTGGGCTGCTCTGCTTTCCTGGCTGGCACTGCAGGAAACGTGCATACAGCTAGAATGTGCATGGATTAACAGGAGGATGAATTTATTTATAACGCTCAACAGTTTGGAGTGAATAGTTTCCATTTTGGGTAAAATGTGCATAGACTCTCTGTCAAAATACAAATATGAATTTGATTTTCAGAGTTTGAGATTACGCAACGAGCCAAAGGTGTCGTATTCCACTCAGATCTACAGAAATCAATCTTAAGATATCTTTTCCATGTGCTTTCCGTAGTTTCTTCTGAAGTTGGCTTTTACAGACGCATGCAGACGGACTAACAGTCCTGTGGCCAGTGAGCTCATGGAGGCGTGTCTGAAAGAACTGCCAGAAGCAAAAGGCAGTCAGATTTAAGGCAGACAATAAAATCAAATTCCAACTATGATGCCATGGAGATCAGGTATACAGCTTAACACTTTACCAAGTCCATCAGCAAGCAGTGATGAGACTGTTGATGTTAACAACATGCTAAATTATACCCTTCTGTTGAAGAGTGTAGGTAACTGGAGCATTAAGAAGGGGCAAGTTAAGCCCTTTGGAGCCACTTAAGAGTATTTTCTGTGTCAGCCTTTAGGTTGGCAGAGTTTGTCTTTTTGACTGTCAAACATATAACAATAAATTAAATTCTCTAATTTCTAAAAGGATAACAATGTCAAACATTCTCAATATACCACATGCAAAATAATTTAAGATTTACTAAATGCTTTCTTAGTATATTATTCTCAACGCAAGATCAACAAGATTTTACGGCTAGATATAAGATTGCAGGTCTTGGTTGGATCAGGAGTTTTTGCAGTGGGAATGATCAAATCAACTTTCTCTCCTGATCTTCCGAACCCGTCTGTGTTGTGTTTGTGGAGCGCCGCCTGTACCATCAGAACAATAACCACATCAATATGTTTAACTTTAAGGAGGACAATAGTCTTTGCAGTGGCCTCAACTTGGCCAGTGGCACAGTCTACCTTGGCTGCACCAGCGATGGCAATCACTGACGTCACACAGCTAATCAACATTAGTTTGCACGCAGCCCTGAACCAATCTACAGGAAAGCCTCAGACTTATCTATTTCCATTTACGTATACACATCCTGACATGTTTACTCTGATGAAATCAGATCACGATCCCTCTCCTCTTTTTCCATGTCCTACTCCTCATCTCTTCCTAAATCTGAGCTCGCGTGACGTTTCACGTATTGTTGAATAAAAAACAAGCAGCTCGTCTTTCACACAAACTCAATTTAACCTTTTCTACCTCAAGTAGCGCCTTGAGATTGCTTTTAGCTTTGAAAGGCGCTTTATAAATACAATTTATTATTATTATTATTAAGTAGAGGCAAGTTTTTGTTCTGACTGAACACCCGTGTTTATAGAGTTTTTCCATTTTACCTCTGAATTTTTTCTTTTATCTGTATAATGTGGTCTGAATTAACATGAAAGACTAAACCTTTGGCCTCACTGCCCCCGACACGAGCAACAACATCCTGCTGCAGGCGGACACAGCGACATCGGGACTCATCATCTTCATTAAAGTAAACCACAACAAGACTATCAACACATCAGAGACATGAAACAACTTTGAAACCCTGCGGTGCTGTAACTGATGTCTTCTTAGAACAAGCATTCAGCATCACGTCCCGTCTCAGGCTCAGCCATGAAAGCCTGGATCACCTAATATGAAACAAAGAGGCAAGAGAAAGAGCAGGATGCCAATACGTTAACAAACCTTTAATAAAATACAGGTTTCAGTTTCAGATATTTCATAATGTGCAGTATTAACAGCCAGATAATATATAAATATACAAATGCTGTTAGCATTGCAAGGCAGCACGGTTTACAAAAAGTCCTCATCTGTGACAAAGTATAAGGCAAACGTAGAAGCATTATTTAAAGGCTTATAAACTTACTAAAAATTTGGCTCGGTAGAGATGTTATTTTTTTTTCTTGAGAATCCATTCTGACCTCATGCTGTAAGAAATCAGTGGATATAAACCACAGACATATGTTTCATTTAAATACCTCGACCAAAGACAAACATCATTAGCAAATTAAAAAGCCTTTCAAAGTAACTTTAAACATGTCCGTTAACACTGGTGCAGTGTGTTGGAGTCACAGCACCAGCCTGCAAACATGTATTAAGCAGTGAACCAGTACAGATCTGTAGTGACCAGCCCTTTGGGAGTTTGTGTAACTCGCCTGTCTTTATAAAGAGTTAACAGTGCTTCACTCTGTTAATATGAAAGTAATACTTTAACTGCATAAACTGTGTTTTGTCCATCAATTACATAAAACATTTTTAATATTTGGTTTTCAGCTGATGTTTGGTATCTTTTCCAGCACTTGAATATTGACCTGAAGCCTGCAACGTAAAGTAAACATTAATGTTTCTAAAGGTCAGAGTGAAACAGACCCATATTTTCAATTATGGGCATGAAGCACACTCAATTTTTATGCATTATTTGAATAAAACATTAATTACATGGTCGTAATAACAGAACAGGCCTTTAACAAAACCATCTTTGATATCCTAAATTCAGTTTTAAATGGAGTCTGGGACCAATCCTTCAAGTTTATCTTAAGAATTTCTCAGTCCAAGTTCAAAAGTTTGTAAAGTGCTGATATGATGCACTGAAATAAATCACATGACTGAGGTAGACCATAAGTTTAAACAAGTACATCATTGGTTAGATAATTTACTCGTTTTAATACTGCAGTAATAACAAGAGTAAATCTTCAGTAGAAACGTGGGTAATACTGCGACTGAACTCGTTCTTGAGTTACAGAAAAAACCTCTGCCTTGGCTTAAGAGATGATTTTATAATCAAGGTTTCCCTTCAGAGCATCTTGGCTGGAAAGGTGCAGCAGTGAACGGGTCTTCCAGAGGTCTTCCCCCGATGGTCCAGGAATGCAGAGGCCCCACAGCTACCGAGCCCACCGCGGCCTGCTGACCGATCCTAGAGACGACCCGGTGCACCGCCACCGGCTGCTGGAGCAGAAGAGTCTCCGTGTGCAGAGGAGGGGCCCGAATACCAGGAGACTGAGGGCCAGGAGGAGACGCTACTGGGCCCAGGTGACACTGTTTGCTGGTTTCAACCTGCTGTGTACCAGACTTAGATATTTGAGTGTTAGTGGGAACAGCTTTGGTGGTTTCCTGCCTCTTTCCAAACGGTGCCTGGATGAAAACATCAGATTTCTCAGCAGGTTTATGGGACACACAAAAGGAGGAGCTGCTGAATGCCATCTTGCTTTCTTTGCCTGGCGTTTTAAAAGGGGCCAGCTGGAAGACATCAGAGGTGACCGGGCTGTTTGGGGGCTGGAACTGGGACACTTGGTTGACAGGTATAAAAGGCAGGCTGGTGGAAGTAGCTGGTATTGTATGGTGGTGTATGCCGCTAACATCTGATGGCAACATGTGTTTATCATAGACACATGCAGCGGTCTTCAGCTGGATCCTCGCCCTTTGATTCTCTTCAGCGAGCTGCACAGAAGCTACCGTCTGAGCAGCTCGCTGATCATTACCGCTGAGCTCCCTCTGCAGGTCTGTATGTGGGAAAGATGGGAGAAAAGTCAGACATGAAGACACAAAGCTTTGCTGACTTATGAATCTCTTGCATATCATATAAAATATAGTATTTTAACCGTTACATAAAGGAATGGTATTGGCGTTACTGTGTGTATTTCATTATAATTGTATGTGTCCTTTGCTACCATATTTGCTTTGCACGTTGTCTTTTGGGTTTTGGTGAGCGAAAGGCAATTTTCCACTCAGGTGGACATTAAAGTTGAGTTTTATTTTACTCTCAAGTGACTCAAAACCCAATAACATAAACTGGTCAAAGGTGCAACATGTTCTAGTATTTTTAAAACGGTATATCATTACATTACATTACAGGTCATATCATGCATCGGCAAGCTCAGAAGGGTGATGTGGAAAATAAAACTATACTTGATTTTAGGTTTTAGATCCAACAACGACATATCGGTCACTATATATACTTTTTACATAAACAGGTGACCAGCAAGACTTTTTGAATTTGGTTATTAGAGAGTTATGACCAAGATATGAGACAAACTATCTACAATAAGACAATATTGTTCGTCTGTCCGGCTCCAGAAATGATCCTAACTTGCTTAGCTGCAGGTGTGTTCCGGACTAGTGCTCCTACAACATTTAAGTGACGTCTATCGGACATAAAAATAAATAAATAATGGATTGACATTTTAATGGGGCATGAAGATCTTACCTGAGAAGAATAAACCTGCTATTTGAGCAGAATAAGAATTTGATTAGTGCATTACACAATTAAATCTCCCCTAATATATTATGTTTCAAATAAACAAATCATTTACTTGATCATTGAAGCCCCACTGTCTCACCTAAAGTACTTCATGCTGACATCTTCACACACTTCTTTAACAGTCTGACTCACGATGAACAGTTGAGAACAAAAGGATGAGAATGTATGCAGCGGAACCAGCGATATCGTCTTCTTCCTCGTCAACACCTTGGGGCCTACATTACCCACAATGCAACTTAACCTCTGACAGTTCGGTCATAATAAAAAAAACTTTAAGATTCATTATTAGCAATTAGCATTATTATTTTGTGTAAAGGATCATGTGCTTTTGTTGACAGCGAAGAAAATCTTACAATCAACACTCAACACGTTGACATTCACATTTGTATTTTATTTTCCATCCCTTTATAATTCTTTAATTATCTCACAAAAATAGAAGGAGCACACGATACCACAGCTCTGACGCAGGTTTGGGCCATCAAGACAAGAGGCGTCTCAAAAACACTCAATAGTATCAGATGATCGACAGGTTTCATTTTTGGCAAAACAACAGAGATAATGAGGGGCTTCTGTTTCACATCGAGAACTAATCTCACTACCTGCTTGGTTTTACCGATTACAACAGCACACTGGCGGCTACAGGGAGAAAGCTCGGGAGTTGCATAGGTTCAAACAGTAACTGCAAATGACTGATTGCTCGGAGGAAGGATCATAAAGAGGAGGATGAAAAACAACATAAGCCTTCAGTTGCACATGCAGTACCTACAGTAAATACACCTACAGAGAGACTGTTGCTTTGAAACCAGCCACTCCTTTATTTCAAAGATAAATTGAGAGTCCACTCAAAATACTCTCCATCTTGGCGGTTAATGAATAAAATTGAAATAGTAGCACGATGTTTAAACCCATTATTAGGACCTTGTGTCATCAAAGAACATGTGAATAATCAGAACTCAATGCTTTTGGCACTATTCTCAGATTCTGAATTTTAAAGTTGTGAGGTGATTTATTTTATTCTTCAGTCATTGTATTCGATATTACACGTATGAGGTTTACATCTAACTAGCATGTGAAACCCCAATAAGATGTTTGCACTTGTTCAGCATTAAACCACAATAGAACTGATTTGTTTCTTTGAAAAACTTGAAATACCAAAAATTATTTAAACGCATCTCTGAATTACTGCGTCACCTACAGAAGGGACTATTTTAAGTAGAGCTCACAAAATCCCTTTCTAGCATAGTGTTCACACTGTAATCATGCATGGGATGCAAAAATAACGTTGTTTGATCCTACAGAAACATTTCTACTGCTGATTGGAGCAGATTCTTTCAAACCCTGGACAGCTGACTTCTCCACTGCTGGCAGATTCAACCTTTCCACACTTCACAGAGCCCCTCACACATGAACCTATCAGACACTCTCTAAACTGTAGTATGAAGTGCAGACTTCCAGAGGACAGTGAGACTGGGGAGCAGTAAGCCAATAAGGTATCGAACTCTCGGACTTCCTGAGAGAATTTAGGGGGGGGGGGGGGGGGGGGGGGGGGGCTGTGCTTTCAGATTTTAAACGACAACGTGACCGTCGCCATATTTGCAGCAAACATCAACACAAGTAGGCTACTGGAAAACACATCCAACAATTCTGACTCCACACGCACACACACACTTATCATAACACTGTATACCAACACACATGAACATAACATTCAACAACACTGCCATGCTTTTTGATATGATGTGATCACTAAAGCCCGTAAAGCAACACAAAGCTTCACAAAGCACAGTTTTCAGAAAAGGTTCTAGTTTAGCGATGAAATGAAAACGGGGGGGGGGGTTCAAGAGGTTAAGCTCCCACTTTTTCAAAAATGGTCAACTGTTTTGAATAAAAATATAATCCTTCATCAGTCCGTGTAAACAAACAGAACACAGGATCGCTTTCTTTTCACAAAGTTAGAGGAGGCGGCGAAGAACATCGGACTAATCTCCAGGTTGAACAGAAACGAGGATTATCATCTATACATTTTAATGTACCGACAATAACTGAGAAGATACAACCAAGAAAAACTTTCTCAACACACAGTTCCACAAAGAGGAATGAAATATTTATATAGAGTATTCTTCAATATTATGGTGTCAGAATCATAGATATTTTTTATTATTATTATTATTATTATAGACTAATATTTATTTCTTACATTCATTCTCTAACACTCTATTCATATTAACATTTATTAACAGGAAAACAATGTCATTTTCAGTCATATATCTATCGCATATATATGTACATATATATATATATGGATGGATATGTGAGATTTCACAAGTAAAGCAATATGTTTTCCACAAGTAAAGCTTTATGACAATGACTTAATATATACACGGGAAGAATAACCAATTCTATGGTCTGGGTAAGAGCCTGCAGGAGACGCAGATATATATTTACATAAAACTAGGAATGAACAAATGTCAGGAATGTAGGAAGGATTGCACAATGCGGAATGAGTGTTTGTGTTTAAACAAAAAAGTGCGAGTGAGTGGAAATCATTTTAAAATCTGTTTCTGTTAGTGCCAAAGAGATGACCTGAATAGTCTCGACTGTTCTCTCTAGATAAACGCTACTGCATATTTCCACTATTTCCTATTACTGCTGATTTTTCTAATTATTGTCATGATTTCATGCATTTCCTATGGATATGGCACACTGCTATAAACACTGTTAAATGACCCCGATTAGTCATTTAATTCCAAAACAACCTATTGCTTGCCATCGAGGATAAAAAATGAAATATAATATAAAAAAATAAACCAAAACGAGAGCGGATCCTCGTTTGAAAAGTTTGTCAGTTGGACATAATTGATTTAGTTTTGTGGATATATTTAGAGTTTAGCTGAAAGACTTTCTGCAGCAGTCAGCAGTTTACAGTTCACAGATTATTTTTATGGCACTTCACGGTTTATCAGGGAAACGTTTAGTGTCCTGCTCTTCTCTTCATCACAATAACTCAGTGTGTAGGACGTGTGGTTATGGCTGTTTTCTTTCCAGATTGTAATTTTATAGTCTAATCTATTAGCAGCTTTAACTTGGCTAAGATATACATTTATGATACTGTGCAAATCAGGCTACATGACGAGGTTTCCCTTTTATAGAAGAAATAAACTGACCCCATTTAAACAAATGGTCATTTAGCTTTTCTATGGTTTCTACTAGTACTCTAAGATGTGCAAATAAATCTGGGGAAGAGAATTTAAAAAAGGCAAACAACGACAATTTCACTTGTGCACGATAATAACTACGACCACTTATAACTATGCCTATTGTACAATACAACAATGATCTTCTATTGTTTGCTATTAGACATAATGCAATATTGCTCAAACAAACTGGATAGGAATAATATATCCTGATTGACAGAAAGATGGTTAATCTTTAGAAAGGATGATGTTAGTTTACTGGCCACTCCTTAAACCGATGGGGCGATACATGACGTGTGGACACTACAACAAAGAGAAGATGTGAGTGAGAGGGTGAGAGATGAGAAGTGAAGAGAAGCCAGATAATGCGATTGATACGGCGGAGAGGGCAGGTATGAAGAAGCACTGAAAGGCGAAGGACGTTTCTACTGTAGGAACTAGAATGGAGATGACAGCCGAGGGGGGCGGGGGGTGCAGGAAGCTAGCTATGACAACAGTGTTGATTGCCGTTATGCTATGCCAGTCTATAATCCAGTGTTACAGCTTCTACGGGGGGAGGGGGGGGGGGGGGGGGGGAGCCGCCTACAAGTCGATGAGCTGGTCCACCAGCAGCAGGGAGCGGGCCAAGCTGGGCAGGCTGGATTCAGAGCCGCCACTGTTACTGCGCGAGTGGCCTCCTGAAACTGGCCGGAGAGACAAGGGGAGGGGAGGCGGGGGTCCAGACAAATACAGGCAAACAGAAGGGGGGGGGGGAGCGGGAGTCACAACAAGCAAACACAGCAGTGAAGGAGAGGGAGAGAGGTTGAGAAAGACAGAGAGAGAGAGAGAGGGCAGAATTTACCCATTTACCTCTACTGGATTTAAAACATTGTGAGGATGTAAACATAGAGCAGGCACCTGCTCCTGTTATCACTAAGTTTGACCATTTCATTCATTATTTAGCAAATCAAGCATGCACCTGAGGGAACCCCAATACACAGACAATCATGTTGTCTTTAATCCTAAAGACTAATTTGATCCACCTGCGCTCCCTGGTGGAGAATGTAAAGACTTACCTTGCGAGTTCTTTCGGCCCGTGACGGGAATAGGATCAAACTCATCCTCTGTGCCCGCCTCTGCAGCGGCCAGCTGGGGCTCAAAGTCTGAGATCAGCAGAGACGAGTCTGCAGGGGATAAAAGAAAGGTGGGACGTAAAAGTATTGAAAGCCCAATTGTGCCAGAAAATGAGTTTTAGATTAGGAGTAAAACGTTTAAAAAGGAGCATTGTGGCTGATTAATAAGATGATTGTAGAGTATCTGCTTCATCTACTCGTAGTTTAGACCAACAATAAGAGTCAATACCTTCACCCCCATGATAAACAAATGTATAAAATCAACAGTTTCTGCACTAACGCATCGGAAGCTCCCCAGTGGTGCACAGCCTGTCTTTATGTACTATGGGGAGAGATCAGCAGTAATCACGATCCTGCAGCTGGTGCACAGTCAGGCTGTGATTCAGAAAGTCAAATGCCTTCATTCACCAGCCAAGAACCAACAACTGAACCAACAGCTGTGGAGCTCGATGTGGGACAAACAATGCAGTTTTACAGATTATTCCACTCAAAAGCAGCACTTGGGTTTGTTTACTCGGCTTTAATGTTGAAACTGTCTGAATTTGGATTAGAATTATTTGTTAGAATGAGACGGACGTACTTTTGCTGCCACCCAGTGGTTGAACATTTCAAAACTCATAATTTACATATCAGCTCTGTAAACTACAGGTCTTGTGTTCTCCTTCGGGAAAGAAATCAGAAACCAAAAAAGGGATAAATTGCTACTATGTATTTTTTCTTTGCATTCATCCGTTTGAGTGCCGTTAGATCTCCATCTACGTAGGCTAGTTGGAGAACTTTCCATCCAATCAAAGTCATATGCAGAGCAGACGGTCACACTGAGCCGGACTGCAGCCTGCTGCTCAACACAAGAGCCGCAGAGTTTGCACTCGACCCACATTAGCTTTCCTGCTAAAGTCTCCTTCTTATCTAAGTTACAGACATCAGCACACATCTTGAGCTGCACCTTAGCTTGTGAATCTGTTAGCTGCAGCAACTTCAGACAGCTTACCTGCCAATATCACTTTGGTTTGGTCGGATGTTGGTGATGCTTCTCACTATTCAGTACCACTGCGGTCAACGCGGGTCAACCATTGGCTTGTAAGCTACAGCGCAGGTCTGTTTACATTTGTCCGGTGTTCAGTACCAGAGCTCAGCCTGCCAGCTGATGTCAATCAAACTCAGACACAGACTCACTCTGAATCCCGCTTAGACGAAAAGAAGAATTGCTGATATTTCTCCAAAGATTATATTCTTCCTTTTACTAAATCTCAAAAAAGATGTTGAGATTATGTTTTTTACTTTACAGGTTTCCTTTCTGATCTTAAAGGAAGCATAACAGTTCAAATGTATTTTCTTTTTATATACCAGCAGTACAAGAGCAGACAGCATAGAACGGAAAACAATATCCTCCAAAGACAACTTCTGATCAAAGTGAGCGAAGAAGAATTTGACAAGCATTTGGAGGCACAATTGGGTCCTTAACAATGCAATTCCTTTTCAATTCGTTAAGTACTTATTTGTTAAGATCTTATGTTTAAAGTATTTAAATGCTGCTATAAAGCCCTTTGAAGCGCCTCGTGTCTGAATGGTGCTCTATAAATAAAATTGCTTTAATCGTTTTAAATACTTGGTGCAACGGCACAGACGCACTTATGTCACTAATTCAAAAATCATTGGGGCTCATTACCCATGTGTATGAAGAAGTCTTTAGATTCTTACAGCTTACCTGCTATAGGTTGCGCGCAATCCCCAGACAACAGAGAAAAATCATCCAAAGCAGAGGCAGCGGAGGAGGTGGGAGCAGAAGAGACGGAGGAGGTGGCACTGCTCGCTGCCGGAGGGGCGGACGGACCAGAGATCAGAGCGCAGCCCAGGAGAGAGTCGTCTGCGGTGAGAGGGTCTGTGAGCCAAAGGTCAACAGAAAAGAGTTTAGTGATGGTTCAAATACAAAGAGGACACACACACACACACACACACACACACACACAACACACACACACACACACACACACACACACACACACACACACACACACACACACACACACACACACACACACACACACCTTTTGCAGCCTCTTCCACAGAGCCACCGAAGGGATCAGACAACGACAAGAGGTCTTGAAGCATGAGTGAAGACGTGTCTGGAGATTTGAGTCCTTCAATCAGCTTCTCTGAAGTCCAATGAAGAATTAAGAGACGATTAAGGAGACGTGCTTCAGCAAAGTGCAATAACAATATCAGTTATTGCAAAAAATGTAAAAGGCCCAAAGTTAAATACTGACAGTATAGCAAACAGACCGATGACTACAGGCTAAAAGGGTGTGTTCACACGGACAGATATTTGGTTTGGAGACTAGCTGCTGATCATGCACTTAATGTTTAGATCAGGTCATTCTAAACCATTATTTATTCATAGGTATTGAAGATGTAAAGTATTTTATATATATATATATATATATATATATATATATATATATATATATATAATAAAAGCACACACACACACACACACACACTAAGAGATATTTACCTGATGTATCGGAGAGCTCGAGGATATCAAAAGGATCTGGGACAACCAACAGTGAGGCTCCTGAATCCACATCAACAATGGTTGATGGTCTTTCAACTAAGAAACAGAAGCAATCTTTTACAGAGTTATAACCCATTACGAAGCCCAACAATGAGCCTAAAAATGCATCATGGGAGGAAGCAGGTGTTTTTTTAGTTGCTGTGTTTCAATACAAATGGGTTGAACTTGGCTGGTATTAGGTATTTAGGCCAATTCTTTCTCTATAATGGCAACATCAGAAACATCTGTGGAGTCTCCAGGTCCATGCAGAAGCAAGAAAAGAAGAAAAACACAGATTCTGTAGAATATCTAAAGGAATAAATATGACGTACCAGTATCTTGGGGTGTATCATCCACAGTTGAGGCCTGCAGGCCTGGTATCAACTCCTCTGAGGATGGCTCAATTTCTGAAGGTAGGTCTGGAAAAAGTAGCATAGTAGCAGTAATAACAGTAACTGTGGGCTTTTTGCCCTCAGTTTTGAATTCCTCTGCAGAGAGGTTGGAAAAGAGATCATCGTCGAATGGGTTCCATGCAGGCTGTGTGGGGGTGTTGGTGGCCTCCACAGTGGGTCCAGCTTTGTTTAGGTCCTGGCCTGCATCACCATCACCAAGCTCAACAAGCTGGGTGGTACTTGGTGGAGATGTAAGTGATCTACGGGTAAAAGAAACGCACACACTATCATAACGTAAAACAAAAAAAGTAGAAGATTTGAATTTGAACAATTCTTTCAGGTTTATTCCAGTTCACACGTGCAACTTACTGGTCGAGAGCAGCGTCTCCGTTAGCTCCTTGTGGCTGCTGTGAGGAGTCGCTCACTGGAACTCCAGCAACGCTGCTCGATGTGGCGTCACTTGGTGTGTGTTGGTGGCCTCGTTCTTCAGTTGTCTTTGGAGAGGCAGGTGGAGTCTGATCAGAAGGGGCATGGAGTGAAAGCAAAACACAGGAGATCAAGAAATAGTCCATAGACGATCTCACGAGTCACAGAAAGTCTCACAGACAAATATATATATATAGTTTTTTTTCTCAAAGTCAAACCTAAGGAAAACTAAAAGATGAACTAAGAGAAAACCAGGCCACGCCACCTCTCTGATGTTCAGGCCCTGTTTGAAGCTAGACAGTGAGCAGAACATACCGTCTCAGCTGCTTTTTGGCTGATCTCAGTGGAGCCGGGCTGAGCCTGGGCCGCTGATGGCGGAGTTATCTGCTGCTGCTGGGATACAGGCGGCTGACCAGAGGCCTGTTTGCTGGGTGACGACTGAGCCGCTGGCTGCTGAGCCTGCTTGCGTCGAGCTGGGCGTTGAGGAGG
The DNA here is from genome assembly GCF_900634415.1 of Cottoperca gobio. Taxonomy (NCBI): domain Eukaryota; kingdom Metazoa; phylum Chordata; class Actinopteri; order Perciformes; family Bovichtidae; genus Cottoperca; species Cottoperca gobio. The sequence continues at coordinate 15,928,365 of NC_041366.1, read as the reverse complement.
GGCCGGGCTCGATGGAGCTGCTTGCTGTGAGGGGCCACTGGACAGGGAGGGAGGTATGGTCTGTTGCTGAACTATTGGCTGTGCTTGTGGTTGGACGTCAGCCTTGGTCACCGGTGACACGACTGCTGCTGCCGTTGTAGTCTCCGCTGCTGTGGCTGCGGCTGCCTGCACGGGCTATCACACAAAGATATACGACAGAATCTGTTGTTACATTTGTAAATCATCTTAACTAACTATGATCAATAATAAACTGCTATACGTGAATTATACTTCACTGAAGAGGTTTTCCTTTTTTTTCCACATTTTCGTACAGAAAAACAAGATTGAGGGTTATTAATTTACACCAGTTAACAGCTCCTCTGCCTTTTCAGAGTAATGTGTCAGTATGTACCTGCTTCTGTGGAGCCGCAGCCTGACTGGAATTGTTTTGTGACTGGACGAGAGGCAGCGCTGAAGTCTGTGCCTTCTGTGACTGCAGAGCTGCGGCTGGCTGAGAGAAGTTTAAACTGACTCCTGTGGGACGTTAAAAAGAGCACAAACTATGAATTACTCAACAGCATGAAAACACTTTTAAATTGAACAAATATACCAGGTACAAAAACTGATAACAACTGAAGCAGAATTTCAGAGTGTGGAGAAAATCATCACATAATCACTTTGGGCCGGTGGTTAGTTTGCTTTAATTTGCATGAGTCTTAACCTGCATACTGCTGTATCAGTGTGTGCACAAAGGAATTAGAGGAATTTCTGTCTGTATGCACATCTTAATTCATCAAAAGCCCAGTTTTCTTTCCTATGACAGATACGAGAACAAGAACGGAGTGCTGTACGTACCCACAGGCTGAGCTGCACCACCAGGGAGATTAGGCCGCTTGCGAGGGGTGAGAGCAGCAGGCTGGATGGGTAGGATGCCAGCCGCGGGCTGGGAATGGGCTGCTTTGGGCCTCTGGCGAGGGGTGATGGAGGTTTCAGTGGTGGGAATTGGATCTGTCAGTCTGGCAACAAAGGGAGCATGTTGGCCTTCTTGTTAATCGTGGCAAATAGTGTTAACATAACTATTTAATGAGTATCAGAATACTGACTGAACCTAATTACTTCCACAACATGTCGTGGTACTACGGCTTTAATGGTGGTACAATGTAAGCAGGTCATGCTTGCCTGGGTTTAGCCTGGTTCTTCTTTGCTGCTGCAGCTTCGCTTGCTTTGATTGGCTCAGGAAGTTTAGAAGGAATTTGGGAATTCTAGATTATGGAAAGAAAAATGCAAAAATCTCAAAAAACAAAATGGTATGTTAAATTCTCCACAAGACAGCAGTATTAATGCCAGCGGGACAGACACAATTAGACCACGAGAACTTCCTGATTCTTGCAGAATATCATCAGTGCTAACAAGCATTTTCTACTGTTTGCAACTGATGAATTAGTACAGATCTTCCTCTCCAGAGTGTGACAACTGGCTGGTCAGGCAGACGGCCCATAGCAGATTCAGCTGAATAAAACATGTAAATCAATTCCTGATAAGAGAAAGCAAAGCATTTCAAGATATTTCAGCTGACGCTGGTGCTGAGAAAGACTGACCTTCACATTCTGAACAGGGCAGGTCCGCTGAGCTAGTTTAAAAGCAAAGTGGGACACTTGGTAGATATCTGGTCTTTTCTCAGGGTCTGGCTCCAGCATGTACCCTAAAACATCAAGAAGAAACAAGAGAGTGACTCAATAAGGAAGTAGACATTAACACTTAAACCACAAGTGACTGACTTTATGTAAAACTGAATTTTGCGCTGTTGAAAACGTTCACGAAGGACTAACGAATGAGGCAGTGAAGATCATAAGAGTAGCGGGAGTTGTCTGGAATGGTGAAACTGCCATCACAGATGGCCACCTGGCTTTCACCAAAGGGCAGAGTGAAGAAGCACACTTTGTACAGCAAACAGCCCAGAGCCTGGAGAAAAACAACCACGTGCCCCGTCACACCAAACACAAACAGAGACAGAAAGGAGAGGAGAGGGAAATATTTAATAAAAAGCATCAATAGTACACAGCAAGTCACACAACAAATACCTTTTCTCTGCTAAATACCAGCTGGCATAACGTTAAAAACTAAGTACAAACTCATACATCTGCTGCTTAACAAACATCATAAATGATAGTTTCACAAACTATACCATAATCAATACTTTGATCATGTTCTACATCAATGGAGGCTTTAGTGTGATATATACAGTCAGTGTGTGTTACTGCTCTAACAGCGCTTCTGCATCTCCGTTATGATTATCCCAGAAGTCTCATCACTCACCCACACATCTGATTTTGTAGTGATGATCTGGTTATTGTAGAGGTTCACCATCTCAGGGGCACGATATGATAAAGTAGTGTACCTGAAGAGAAACAGGAATAGATTAGTAAGAATAAAACCAAATTAGTAAGAAATACACCAGTTTTTAATGTGCCAGTGAAATAAAAACAGCAGACACAGTATAATGTGCTCATAGACGCTGATGAAAGTAGTGATTCTACTCATTACAAATTACATTTCGCATCAAACTAAGCCAGTTTTGCACACACATCAAAATATTAACATGCGCTGTGCAGAACCTTGCAGTCCATATTAAGAGGAGGAAGTGGAAAATTCAATTATAGATCTATAAAATGACAACAAAGCTGCTCATGAATAAAAAAGAAAAACTGCTGACCATTTCTGTGCAGTCCCACCTAAAAGGAGTGCTAATGAATGAAAGCTGCAAATATGGCCAAAGCAGAAGAAAAGCGGGACAAACTTTTTGATTTCTTCCTCCACTGTGGCCACTCCTTCAGTCTGTGGGCTCTGGAACTTGTTAGTGGCGCTGCCAAAGTCACACAGCACATAATGACCCTTGTCATGCAGGAGGATGTTCTCCACCTGGGAAAGTCACATAGAGCAACATGGAGGTTACACATGTAAAGACCCTGTTTGGAGGCCCATTCTGACAAATCAAACACGTTTCTTGTCTCCTGCGACATGTACACTTGAGGTAATGATTCACACACAACAATCCGGCCACCTTCACATCATGACATCCAGATTCAAGTCAACAGAGTGAAATCGACATTTTCTATTATGCTCAAACACACTTTTCAGGTTTTTAATGTAAATAAAGACATCTGCACTGCAATAAAAAGTGGTGTTTCCATCTGGATTAAATCTACTGAGTGACAGTAACTTAAGCTTAATGCGACAGACACACTGCGGTTGACTGCGTTCTGCAGAAATGGAAAGGCATTTGAAATATTTTGACAAGTGACAATCTGCTCTCCATAATTAAACACAGCTTCAACTCACAGACATCAATCGTGACTCTTCAAACCCACAGCATGGTGATCCACAGTGGGTTCTGTCCCCGAGTTAACACAGCAGCCGAGCAGAGCATTACAGAGAAGAAAAATGGCAAAATGTATCACCTTAAGGTCTCTATGGATGATAGGTGTCTTGCGCTGGTGCAGGCGAGAAACGGCATCACAGGTGTCGCAGAAGATCTGCAGCACCTCAGCCTCAGTGAAGCCAGTCTGCAGCCTCTGATTCATCAAATTTACCACCTGCCCCCCTGCAAAAACAATATCAAATTATACCGCGGGACAAACAAGGGAATTAACCTCACTGGTATATAATTGAAACTTAACGTGTGTGTGTCATTCTGTTAAAACACTGATAAATTGTGTTGAAACTGTTAGCCAAACTCAGTAACCGAATCACGTGGATGCAGCCGCACCACACTTCCCTCTCAGCACTCACCCTTGCAGTAATCCATAAGTATGAAAACCTCCCATACGTCCCTTGATCCCATAGCCGTAATACTGGAGTCCAGATAACCAACAATATTCTTGTGACCGACAAGGTCTTTCTGCAAGGACACAAGCATTCAAGAGCATTAACAAACCACTGTTCTTAAACGTTATACCAATATATACAGCTCCTGCTAAACTGTGGCATAGTGTGCACATACAACGTGAACGAGGAAGAGAAAGAAAGCATTTCATAAGGACTTGATTTTCTATGTTGAATTCCTCATTCAGAAAAGATGCCACAGAAACGACTAAATGATTTGATACAACGAATATAAAACGATGGAGCAGGTAGGAAATATTTTTGTGTTTTTTTGCTGCAAAAGAGGTAAAATAACAAGTTTACTCTTTTAATGCAATCTGCTCTGCAGTGTGGCGCCATCACCTGCAGAGGGAGCTGCAATGGAGAGCTGATTAGGTAATGAAAAAATGTCAAGTACTGCAGCTGAGGTGAAGCACTCTGTCTGTCTGTCTGTCAGTGTGTCAGAGTGTGTGTGTGTGTGTGTGTGTGTGTGTGTGTGTGTGTGTGTGTGTGTGTGTGTGTGTGTGTGTGTGTGTGTGAGAGAAAGTGAGAAAGATCTTTAAACTAAGTTGTTAGAAAGTACTTCATGTAATTCTGTTGATTTTCTTTTGTAAAGTGGACCATCCATTGCTTCCTTCCTTCCTGAGACATAAAAGAACAATTTCTCAATGAATGTCCAATGAAACAAGCTTCAAAACTGCTGATAGAAATGGTACATTTTGTGGTAGGCTACCATGACAGACATTATAAACTAAATCACGTTCAGCTTTATGTTGTATTAGCAAAGCAAACAGAGAGCATTTAGGTTCAGAACCTTTTACCAATCTCAACATTAAATTCTTAAAATAAAAAAAACATCTCATCACAAACTAGATGGTCCTTTAAGAATCAGGTGTTCATAGTTCAGTAACCCCTGCAACTCATTCCACAAGACGTCTCCGGGGGACAGCGGAACATGTAAGACAATACTATGAAAACAAAAACAGAGAACCAAGAACCAGATGAATCAATACAGAACGAACATCCAAACAATCCTGATGCAGGCTGTATGTGTACTCAACCGAGCACTTGTTCTTAGTCATTTAATGACGGTAGAGCTGCAACCATTAGTCCACTGAAAAATAATCACTAACTATTTGATAGTGGATTCATTTTTTAAAGTAATTTTCATGCAAAAATGTCAGGAAACGCTTTTATCAGCCTCTCAAACTATAGAGGTTTCCTGCTTTTCTCTGTTTTATTTCATATTAAACTAAAGTCATCACTTTGGAATTTGAGAAACAAGGATGGACCTTTTAAACTATTTTCTGACATTTTACAGACCAAAGAATTAATATAGAAAATGATCTTTAGCAGCCGCCCTACTTGACAGAATAGAGAACTTCATGCGCGGATTTCTTGTTCATTTTCAGGCAGAATTGAAGAGTTTAACTTTGTTTTGTAGTTGCCTTCATATGTGGTTTCAACCCCCAAAAGAAACTCATATGAGCTCAGTGTGAGAACAAGCAGGGAAATAATTCATCTCAGCAACTCACCATTATTTGAATCTCGCATTTGCACACCTGCAGATCATGCTCATTGTTGACGTACATCCTCTTCAGGGCGCAACGCACCCCTTGATTTGTTCGCACCAGGAACACAATTGCAAAGCCACCTGCGGGTTTGAGAAAGAGACTAAATGAGATTATATCACCAAAACCTAAATGCACATTACAAATATTATTTATTATTACATTAAATCCCAGATTTAACAATCAACACAAGATGTATAAGGAATTCGAGCATCACACCACTCTCACAAGTTTTCTTAATGCATCATGATTTTGGAAATGTTGGTGACGTGCTCAATTTTACACCCAATTACTTCCACAACCGTTGCGATCTGTATGTGTACATCAATATGGACGATCAGGACCAAATGGTGCAGCCTTATAGCGTTATACATTAGTCATGACGTTGCTGCGGGGTTAACGTAGAGGCCTACATTGAGGCCTAACCATCTGGTATAGCTCAGACCACAAACTCAGTTTGTCGAATTTAGTTGTGACAGTCATCAATTTCAGGCAGATATTGCAGCTCATCCTCCACTTGACATGAGTGAAATGGCATTCTAGCACTATCAAACTTTGTCTCGTGTTACTGTAAGTAGTGCTTGTTAAGTAAATGTAATTGATAGACCATGTAATTATATTGTTTATTTATGTTTTTGCTTAGTGAGGCAGATAGATTTCCATGCTCCTTTTGGGTCATGGAACGTGTAAAAAAAAAAAAGAGTTGTGTTTTGATTGTGAATCACTTTTTTTCTTTCTGGAGTTTGTCCACTACCATGTCAGGGAACAAATACAAATTTGAAATACAACAAAATCAGCAAGAGATACCTATTAGCATGGCGAGTGCAGGTTGAGGCTGAGGCTTTGCATGAATGATACTGTAAAGGAGACATGATTACCACAGCCTATGTTTAAGAAGATTATAAGCTTATCTTCAATCAAAGATTAAAAGAGTCAATCAAAGTATTTTACCAGAAGTAAGAACAACATTGCAATATTCTCTCACTTAATATGTATACTGTGCTGATGCCAAACTCAAAAGAAATCTAACAAGGATGCAAGTGATCTAAAGCTTGCAATGCACACTAACCATTCATTTCTTCATTTTAAAAAGGGATCAAATAACTGCTCCTACTGCACCAGGTAGGTCTGAATCTCCTTGAATCACACTTCTGAATCATAAAACAGTTGTGTTAGGCAGAGTACAGCTGAGAGAAAGCAGTAGGCCTCTTTTATTGCGTTGATGTATCCAAGATACAAAGCTGCATCATTCCTGTGGGGATGGCATAAGGTTACATCCCTGCTCTGTCATGTGACTCATGCGTTTGGCTTGCAGGACTCACATCACATTCAACAACATGCACGGAAATATAAGGAAGGAGCAAACAAATGGCATCATTCGGCCTCTGCAAACCCTTTCTCACCTTCAGCAATTATCTCCTCAACAGTGACTTGGTGCCGCCCGACAGTGAAGGCTCTGCCAATGAAATTTCCGCCTGCATGACTGGACCCCGAGCTGCTACCCCCTCCTCCAGAACCAGGCCCAGAGCTCACCAACTCCCGACGAGAATCAAAGAACTTCCTCATGTTGTCCAAATGACAGGAGGAGTATTTGCAGCTTCAATCACACAGACCCACAGATGAAGTGCTTGTTTCCTGTGCACTTAATTATTGCACTGATATATAAAAGAAGATTGTAAACCTAACGAATCCGACGCTTCAAGCAAGTCTATTTGCAGTCTCAAAACATGCAGTGATGCCTTTATCACTTATGATGTTGAGACAACCCAGATTTTTGGTTGCAGATTTCCATTTACAAGCCAGTTGGTGATAGCTAGTGCGGTTGCGACTCGCTGTTATGTAAGTGAATTACACCACCCAGGAGGCTAAAGCATCTCCGGAGAAAGTCTTTCTTCAGCTATCCATCCAGCTGTTCATGGTCGGCTGCTGCAGATGATAACATTAGGTCCATCTCCATCTCGTCCAGCCAATACCCAGCTAGCTAAGTGCTAGCTACTTACGCGCTATGACATTTCGTGTAAGGTTATCCAGGTTATCCTCTGAAGATAATGTCTTCGAGAGCGATGTATCCGACGTGTAACTTGTGTGATAGCGTTACCCAAAAAAATCTTTCCATCCTCAGTCAAGTGAAGCAGCCTTTAGATGGCACATAGCTGCACGTCTAGCTATTTAATTGCTCCCATATACGTTAAAACTGTGATTTTTGTAAGCTAACGCATTAGCGCGAGGCAGCCTTTCACCAACACTAACACGCGCAGAGTCGACAGGAAACTAAAGCCAACGTCTGTTACAACTGGAGCTGAAAACAATTTTTTTTTTACATCTATCAAAACATTAGGCATAGGTTTCAACCCAGCAGCCTAATCTCTGCAACCACAGCAATCTTTGGCTGCCAGCGATATCGCAACATCCTAGCTGTTGCTGTTGACGCGCGGACGGAATTCTGGGTATTGTAGTTCAGAGCGCAGCTGCAGCCTCCCCTCCCCCCTGCATATATGCTGCGTACATGTCCTGTCGCTAAACCCGTATATGCGAGTAGTGGAGGAAACCATCCGCACCAGCCCACCTAGTTTCAGTTAGGATGTAACAGTAATATATTCTGTAGAGAAATGTAGCGAATGTGGCTATTTATCTAACAGTGGTAGAGCAAATGACTACATTAGCAAAGTAACTAGTAACTAAAGCTGTCAAATAGAAGTAGAAAGTACCTCAAATGTGTACTAAAGTACAGTAATTGAGTAATATACTCAGTTACTTTCTCCCACTGCCTACTCAATACAGAAAAATGGCCCCTGTGACTATTATCAATTATCAATTATATCATTAGATTATTAGTATTCATGCATTCATGTAAAAACAAGATTTTATTGTTTTAGTTATTAGTTAAAGTATTTTAAATAAGACTGCAACTAATGATTATTTTTATTATGGATTGTTACTCACAACTTTTGCCCAGTTGAGTCTGACTTCCCTCGAAATGATTTGATGAAATATTTTGAAACAAACAAGTTTGGCTCATTCAAGACAGGCTTTTCTCAATAAGAGACAATGAAAATACATTATGAGATGACCTCTATTTTTCATTAGAAATAAATAAATACATTTCTGGGCGTTGCTCCATATTTGTGGGGCTTCACAGCAGGTTTGATGTTATTTAATAGATAAATAAATGTATAACAGTATATTTACAAGTATTTTGATATTATCTCGTAGTTGAGGTGATGTTTCTACTTCTCTCTCTCTGGTTCTTTGAGTTGATCGAGGCCTGAGATGGTCCAGTGGGGAAGGACGCCGACCTTGAGTTCGAACCCCACCCGAGATAAGGACACAGTGTGTCTGATGAATGTGTGTGTGGTTTCATTAGTCTGCTCTGAAAACAACAACACAAGTTCAAAAGCCGTTCATCAAGATTTCACCTGTATATTACATATTATACAGTAAACATGCCTTACTCAAAGATCAAGCTCATGCTTTCAGTTGAAAACGGCTACACTTTAAGGGGACACTAAAAATGGATTAAAGTGTTTTAAAGTGTAAATAAATGGACCAGAACCACCACTAAAAAAAAACATCATATTCATAGCTCTTGTATGTTTTGTATGCAAACATCTTAAGGTGACTAACGTGGTCAAATAATGTAGTCAAGTAGAAAAGTACAATATTTCCGTCTGAATTGTGCCGACAGTCCGTGAATGCACCAGTAGCTCGTATGCGCCCTCTAACGTGCACGCGAAAGGAGGATCCTGTAATTCTTTTTGCATCCAAGTGGGTGGGACGTGAGAGCAACTGTAAGTTATAAGGTTGAGTTTTCCTGTACGCTTACACTTTAACCTCTTGTCGGGCATCACGCGGAGTACTTTGTCTTCAGGACAGGTAAGGGGTCGTTCAGTGTCCGGTTAGTTATCGAGCTGGTTTTTTTTAGCAATAGTTTTGCGGTATTTGTTTCGGCACAGTAGAGCTCAGACTGTCTGCAGGGTGTGCCCACTAACTTCTTGCCAAGTTAACTGTTAACCAGCTATGCTTCCGGAATCCCTGCATTTTAATAATTCAATTAAGTTATCCTGAACATTATAGTGTTTTATTTCTACGGCTTTAGGGAATACATTTTTACACACAATACATAATTCTAGGGTAAAGTATATGACTTTCCTATTATTGCTCAATTTCTAATAAACTCGCTGACGTTAGAGGGTTATGATCCACTCACTTGTTTTCAAAGCATAAAACTGTGAACATGAATATAGACTATATTGCATTTGAGATGCACACTAACAAGAAAATAATCGTATTCAGCATACGTGTCCCAGATATAATGTAAATTACTATAAAGCTCTGAAATGTACACGTTTACACAAAACTGAATTTTAACACAATAAGTTGATTCTGCTTTGGTTAATTACTGGTGCTGGAGGAATAATAAGCGGTGTCATTGTATCTGTTCACAAGAGGATTTCCTAGTGTTTACACTTTGTGCTTGAGAAACAGGATCCACTTTGTGTTTATTTATGGTCTGTGGTCCATACACATGGTGTGAAGGGTTCATAAGAGTCACCTGCTGCCCTGTATTTACATCACAAACCACTCAGGTGTGGCGCTACACGCAGAATTCAAGCCTCTATGTTTCATCCATGAAACGTCTCTACTGTCAAATTCCAGCACAGGAGACATGTGCTGAGTGTAAAGGGAGGGGAAGCCTTCTATGAGTCTTCTCAAAACGTTTTTACCCAAATGTATTTTGTAAATTAATCCCTACCTGCAGGAAAACCCTGTGGAGTAATTACAGGTGTGTCCAAACAAACCTCTAAACGGCATACAATATTGATCAGAGCTTAATGAGGGTCACGATTAATACAGCTTACTGTCCACAAAACCTCATGCTGCAGTTTGTGGGTAAACAGGTCGTATGTGCAGGTTGACAGTGCAGGTGGTACGCCTTCCAAATATAACCCCAGATGGTTGTGAGTTCGATATCAGGGCTGCCACCTGAGTAAAGTACTTAACCCTGTAGTTAGTTCACTGTAAGTCCCTCTGGATAAGACTCATTATGACCTATGACTAAATGACCTGTAATGTAATCATTCTGTTTTTATTCTTTTGTAGCTTTCTGCACCTCCAGTTTGGAAACCCTCACTATTCCTACAATGGCAGCGGTAAGTCCGTCCCATAGATGCTGTTCCACATTTACATTTATTTGCATCACCAGCAAAGTGCGCTGGACTTTGGACGGGTTTGTTATGCTATTATAATTATTTTGTAATAATATGGTACTGTGGATTAACAATTCCTACCGCAACCTGTGATAAAAGTTTCAGGTCTGCTGTCATGTTTGTTTTATCGACACATCTTGTGGTATGAAATTATAGTCAACATTATATTTTAATTTCAAAAGTTTAACTGCTTTTCACAAGATGAAAAAGTATATTCTCAGAGTAAATCCCTCCACCTTGAACTCACCTTGAACCTTTTTAGTGTCAAACTGCACAAACATCATTCTGCAAAGTGAAGGTCAAACATTCATTTGAGTAAAAGGGGTCTTGAAGCTTTTTTTATCGTCTTATTTTATGTCTAGATAATTGGTTATCATTTTATCATTTATGATCAGTTTGGAAACCGTGGGACAGTGACTGAGGCGTCTGGCTTTGACGCAGATGCAGATGTCCAGACTCTTCGAGAAGCCATGAAGGGAACTGGTGAGTGATCTGTCATCTTCAAACCATCCTCAGCTAAATGTATGTTTGAGCGTGTCATTAATACCAAGCCTCCATGGGGAAAAAATGATTATCCTCTCCAGGAAAGTAAAAAAACTAAATTCAGTGTTGCTCCGTGCTCGTGTTGTCATGGCAGCTTTTTGTTTTCCTCTGTACTTGTACTTTGCCTCACCTCTACACACTCTGTTGTAAAGCTTCCTCTTCTCTCCCGTTATGGGGGACCAAATTAATTTTGACTTTGCTGATCGTGCAGGAAGTAAAAGTAAACTAATGTAATTATGGGTTGCACTGTTCTGAAACGACGTTGGAAGGTACGTACCGCTCGAAGAAAGAAGTGCATCCTAACACACATTCAGGAGTACATAAAAAATCCCTTTTCTTTCACTAGCGGCACATTTAGAGCGGGGAATGTTAATGCTGTTAGGGTTTGCTAGAATAATCATCTTCCCCTGACTCTCGTTTGAGCTCTATCACAAACAGATGGTTTCTATGCCGATGCAAACAAACAGCTGTATGTTTGGATCCTCTCCAGAGTTGTGGCTGAACCCTTGTTCTCAAACTCCGAGGATAGTAATAGATGATGTTTATTTCAGACATGTGAGATGAATATTGGTTAAGGTTATTCTGTGTTGTATTATTTCTCGCAGGCACTGATGAGGCGGCTATCATCGAGGTCCTAGCTCACCGTACTGTTGCTCAGAGGCAGCGCGTCAAAGAGGCCTACAAACAAGCAGTGGGGAAGGTGAGCGTTAGCTGTACTCGAAGGCAGCAAACGAAGCATATTGGTGAATGTTTTTCACCTTTAACCAACATGCAGACGAAGCAGACGAAGCAAATGCATGACAGATGGAGCTCCTGAAGAATTTACTTCACGTTTTTCTGAACCTCTTATTCCATTGCGTATGCTCTCATCACTCTTTCAGTTACTGTGCTGACATAGTGCTGATAATGTAAAGTTAACCATTAACTGTAAAGCAGAAATGAATACCCCCTGTAAACAAATACCAGGACAGAGACGGCCTTGTATTCTGTACGAAAGGAGACAGTTCCCTTCCATAAAATGTAAATACACTGCAACCACAGAGGTCTTCTTCCCACTGACCGTTTTTTTGTTCAATGATTATGTGGATCAATATATTAAATAAAAGGGAAGTTGGCTTGGTGTTTATAGTATTGACGTAATGAGATAATAACCAGAACACTGTGCAGTGTCCGGTATGAGGTCAATAAAGTTATCTGAAAGCTCCACTGAGGGAGCTGCAGGAAAGGAAAAAAGCAAAGATTGTGAGAGGGATCCTCGCAGGCAGAAAGAGTGAGTCATGGTGCACATGGAGACGCCCACATGTGGTCACACAAGCCCGTTGTGTGGAGCAACTTCACAAAACTGTGTCCAGGAACCACACCCTCTAGCGGAGACACAAGTCCTGCTGCAGGAATATGTGAAGTCATGTCTCGTGGCCACGCTGGCAGCACAAAACCCCGAACATTGAGCCAAGATTGACTTGTTTTAATGTCAGAGATAGTTAGCTTTTGTTACAGATGGCTCTCTTGATTACATTGTTGAAGTACTGGGAACGACTGGTGTGGTGTTCTGCTGTTAATCCATCTGCTCCCCGTCCTCCTGCAGGACCTGGCTGAGGATCTGTCCTCAGAGCTGAGCGGGAACTTCAGGAGTGTCGTTCTAGGTCTGCTGATGCTGCTGCCGGTGTACGATGCCTACGAGCTGAAAACGGCAATGCATGTGAGAGTTTAGGATGAGTCTGGTGATAGTCTATATTATGTTTTCAACAAATCCCGTGAAAAGATTAAAACCAATAAGGAATTTATCTTCCAACAAGTATCGTCCAAAGCCTCATTGATCTTATTCCTCTGTGCCACAGAGCTTCATCACTCACACACACTGTTGCACTGTGTGACGTGCTCCTTCATTTATTTTGAGTAAATCTCACGTACATAAACACTCATCAGTGCATCAAATGCAACTGAAAATGTTCCCTTACAAATACACAATTTAGTCTTGTTTGAAAACTACAGTGCCCAGGTGTTTTAGGAAGTGATGAACAAGTGGGCTTGGGTCTGAGAGCCACAGACAGGGTGGGAAGTTGGAAAACATTTAGAGACGGACTAACGTATTGTTGATTTTGGTCTTTTTAGGGGATTTGTTGACGATAACAAAAATATAGATTATTACCAAGTTTCCTTTTGGTCCTTTTTATTTTTCAGTGAAAAGCATCACTCTCCCCTTGAGTCTAAATACCTAGTTTTTAACACATGTCCATATCCGTTCATCAACAGGGGGCTGGAACAGAAGAGGCCTGTCTCATCGATGTTCTGGCTTCAAGGTCAAATGATGAAATCAAAACCATCAATGCGTTCTACAAGAAAGGTAAAAGCTTGTGCCTACGGGTTGCGTATGATATCCGATATTGTGCATCAGTGACGGAGCCTCTGTTCTTTGTTTGGAGATGCAATGACATCCGTTATTAGAAAACAGTGGATGGCATGAATTATTCAGAAAGCCATTGTTGCTCTCCATGAGGCAGCTTATTGTTTGCATATTTGTTCCTCTGCGGTTGCACTAACGGCAACCGGCAAGTATGTTTAAAGTATTTTGTGAAATGTGTATAAATGAATTGTTATTGTGTGGCGCTTTGTGTTACATGCACATGTTTTGTACCAATTATTATACAGCACAGTTGGTGAATTTAGTCCACAACAAAATGAATATTAATGAAACTGAATTAAGTCAGAAATATGTTCCGAACATCATTATTGTTACTGATCTCATACGCTATATAAGTACGTGGTGTCTGTGTATCTGTCAGTTTGTATTGATATTTGGCCCCATAGTGGCCAAAATGAAACAGGTGTTTCATAACATGCTTTATATTTTAATTCCTTTTATTATTAATATTGTTTTTCGTGGCAGAATATGGAAAAAGCTTGGAAGACGCTGTGTGTGGGGACACTTCAGGAATGTTTCAGAGGGTTTTGGTCTCTTTACTCACGGTAAGGCATGACCTCTCCTAACTTGGGGTCAATGTGAATGTTTTAATTGCACATGATTATAAATCGTATAAAAGTGGATAACATGAAAACAAAGTAAAGCCTCTGAGAGTAGAGTACAAGCATTTCACAAGCGCACAAGCAGACTTGTCACATGTCTGGAGGAACTTGAGGGGAAAACATTTTTCTACCATTGTTTCGATAAGAGGAAGCAATAGTTACTTCTGCGTCATAAAAACATATATTTTTATGTCTCCAGTGTTGTGCAATCCTACTCTAATTATCTCTTAAGCTGCCGTGTCTTCTGCATTGCAGGCTGGACGGGATGAAAGTGACAAAGTGGACGAGGCTCAGGCGGTTCTCGATGCCAAGGCAAGAGTTCAGGTTCTTTTAGATGAAAATACGTTTCAATCATAAATCCCAGTTTTTCTTTTTATTAACGTTTGTGATTACAGGAAATCTACGAGGCTGGTGAGGCTCGATGGGGCACGGACGAGGTTAAATTCCTCACGGTGCTTTGTGTGAGGAACCGAAACCATCTGCTGCGAGGTAATCTCACAGCATCAGTGTTAACATCGACACTTGTGTTTATGAGTTTTGTGTGTCACATGAAAATACTTCCTTTTACTTAAACTGGCTGAAGACTCTGGGACTTTACTGACCAGTTTCAGGAGCAAGCACTCTTTGTTGAATAACTTTTTGTTGTGCGTAGTGTCATGAGTTTGATAACTAATGTGTGTGTCGCTGTTTGCTTCCTTCAGTGTTCGAGGAGTATCAGAAGATTTCTGGGAGAGACATTGAGGACAGCATTAAGAGGGAGATGTCTGGCTGTCTGGAGGACGTCTTTCTGGCCATAGGTCCGTTTCTGCTGCGAGGACATGCTCCAACAAATACACATCAATTACCAATTTATAAAGATTCAACCCTGTTCAAAGTTCAAATGCACAAAGAAAAGCTTCATAGGCAGAAGATAAAAGGAAACATGGGGAACTTTTAGCCACAAAAAGCAAATGTTTTCGGCTTGGTACACACTTGGCCGTTGAAGTTAATAGGATTACCTGTTCAATCTAATGCACTCGGTGGTGTGTTCCCTTGAGTATATTGTATTCATGTTGGGAGAGCGTTGCACCTCACGCTCTGGATTTGTTTTTACTTTACAGTGAAATGTCTAAGGAACAAGCCGGCGTTCTTTGCAGAGCGATTATACAAATCAATGAAGGTAAATATTTCATGCTTGTACAGCTACAATACCGAAATATGAAGTCACTACACATTCAATTATGTGTGTGTGTGTGTGTGTGTGTGTGTATCATGTTTTCATTTGGTTAATTAGTTATCAGTACACATAATTACATCGGCCATAACAAAAGCAGACTGATGTTATCATACTTTATATGATGGGGGCACATGAAAAGTTTGTGTCTCTTGTCAGGGGCTGGGCACCACAGACACCGTCCTCATCAGAATAATGGTTGCGAGGGCGGAGATTGATATGTTGGACGTTAAGGCGCAGTTCCTGAAGATGTATGGCAAGACTCTCTACTCCTTCATCAAGGTAAGGCACTAAAAACTAGGGGCGGGAAATACTGTAGTCAGCGAAAGCTCTGCAATACATTAGCTGTGATGTTATAATAATAATAATAATCTGTGTTGAGACTTCAATGTATGTTTTCATTTCATTTGATTATCTTAAGTCGTATTATGAGTACTATCTGAATCTGAATATCTCAGAGTTTGTTATCAGTGTGGCTTCATGAGACCGCAGTTATTCCCCACACTACTCCTTTAAAGTCTCACAGTTCTTCTTCTTACTACGTAGGGAGACTCATCTGGTGATTACCGCAAAATCCTGCTGGAGCTGTGTGGAGGCGAGTAGGAGAAACCTCAGAACAGCATCCAGTTCTGTTTTTATTACGAGCTTTTACTCCGTTGATGACTTCCTGTATCTTACCGTCTCTGCTTCCATGGACTTCACATTTCACGGATTGACCACAGTGCTTTGTTTTACTGTTTGTACTATAATACCAATTAAACCAAAGACCAGTGACCTTTTACACATGTCTGTGTTTCTGTTATTGATCCTGTGTTAGGGATTCATTAATGGTATTGGTTAGAGAGGGAGAGATATATGCTTCTCACATCCTTAACAACATAAAAGATTATTGTCATTGGCCTCCAGCTCCCGGTCTTGTTACAGCGCAACATATTCATCACATTCCAGCCACTGAAGTCCATTTGTTTAATTGGTAGCAATTACTCATTTGTTGAGTCAGCCCTTTGTCATTTGACTCAATTACATTAGCGGGATGCTAGCTTGAGCTGAGGAGGCAGTAAATTGTGCTCTAATCAAGTTAAGCCGAATGTCTCATTGCTCAAACATACTTACAGCTCCATCTCAGAGCAATAAGTCTGGGAAACAATGTGCACTCAAGGTGACCACTAGGTGGAACCAAAATATCTCCAGGAAGTTTGTCTGAAGCAGTGCGGGAGAATCTGAATGCGTTTTTCATTGAGCTGCAAAATATGACTCATCTGCAAAAGGATTTCTGGTAAATTGGTACAGAACCAGTTCAGGCTCATCTCGGCAGGCTCTCCACTCACTCTGTGTGACACCAACAGAAAGAAGAAACATCGATAAACCCTCTACAGAACGGTTGTTTACCAGGCACTGTATTAGTCAGTCAAAACGACTGCATCCATTTGTGTTCGTCTGAGGGGCTGCCACCCTCCGGCTGAACACCTCACAGTTATTTCAGATCGTTCAGAGACTTTCAAAGTGAACTGAAATTAATCTCAGAAAAGTGTTCATTTATAAAACATTGTTTTTTCTTAGGTTTGTGTCCCTATATCCTTATGTGTAACATCTACAATCGCTGCTGTGCAAATGTTAAATAGAAAGGTATTAATATATAATTCAAATTACATGCTTTCAAACGAGCTTCTGCTTCACCGTGTTCAGTATAAATTCATTTTACGAGCACCTTCGTGTATTTGAATTCATTGCATGAAGTCCATTCATTAGACGCAAAGAGGATTTGTTTTTTCATTGTGTACAATAAAACACAGTCTAATGAAAGTA
Source organism: Cottoperca gobio (assembly GCF_900634415.1). Lineage (NCBI taxonomy): Eukaryota > Metazoa > Chordata > Actinopteri > Perciformes > Bovichtidae > Cottoperca > Cottoperca gobio. Next base: position 15,911,161 of record NC_041366.1, on the reverse strand, counting down.
AGCTCTTAAGAGCATTTAAAAAATAAAATAAAAGTGTTTTAAAAGCACTCTCTCTTTGTTCTCTGAGGTTTGAGGCAGGAAACCCTTATAAGCCTTTACATCCTTGATACATAAGTGGGTACAGCAAACAAGAAGAACAACACTTCATAACTGAAAGTATGTGCTGAACATAAGGTCACAAAGGGAGTTAGTTTGTGTTAATCCTATTTATATATACTGCAAATGTTACCATGGCAACCATCCGACAGCTGAGGTATGTATGTACCACATATGTGGTAAGATGAGAAATAACAAGATAATTACGACAAAGCTTAAAGACCTATTATACACCGTCAAGTCAAAGGAATGTGTCACTGTCCCTTTAACCCTGGTGCACCTTCATTAATGTTCTTATTTTCCTTGACACTAAGTGCATCTATAAAATCTGCCAGATATTCTTTCTTTAAAAAACGTTTCTTTTTTTACTTTCAGAGACGTTAAAGGTTTATCACTAAGGTTGTAGTTAGTGGGAGATACATACATACATTCCTCCCTGTCATGTTTGTGAACGCAATGGGCAAAACAACCGCAATAAGCAAAAGGAAATGGTGAACTGTTCCTTTAAGGGGTTTTTGCTGCTCACATATTATTGTGCTTTAACATTATAATTTTCATGTTTGTTTTTTTTAAAGCAAAATCCCAGCGGTTTCTCTTTGCTGCCTAATATCCAGCCCTGTCAGACAGATTTTAATTGCACACACAAAGCAATTAACACACACTTCGTCTTATTCTCTTCCACACATTTAACGAGCAGTAGAACTGCATGCCTCTAAAGATGAACTCGTGTTGCTGTCAACATGATCACAAAGTGAAAACAAGGTCTACGGGATGAAAACCATCCATCAAGGCATTGTGCTGGGGGCCAGAGCACAAGGGAGAATAACAACCGGGAAGAAAATGTCAGACAGAGCGCAGGCTTTCTTCACTGCTGACATTTTAAATGGTCATAGAAGGGAGACCACAGGTAGCATAATAAGGTATGACAGCTTGACAACACAGTGAAATAAGAGTTTAGCTTAATGTTTGACATAATGTAGAGCTGTAAAACATATACCAGGGTCAAACTTAAGCTTTGTATATTTTTTATATCAACAACGAATCATTTGACTATTTGTGTATAAAAAATAAAGACACAAAGCGCTCAACTCACGATTAGACCTTGGAGATTTGGTGCTTAATGCTTAATAACGTTCATCCTCAATGTAAATTATAAAAAAAGAAAAACTACGACACATTTTTAATATTGCTACACGGACATTTCGGGCATTTCAGACGTCCTTCTTTAGCGTGTATTCAGGCAACTATTTGTATGTAAAATGTGTTGCTCATAATCGACCCAAAGAGAATTATCACACAACTCTACACTTCTCATTCTCCCGCAACTTAAGTTAATTTCCTGGAGGCTTTACAGAAACACGGAGCCATAAATCTTTTCACACATAAACCTTTTTCAAATTGGGCTTTTGTCCCAAATTGCACAAGATGTCCCCAATTACCTGGTCTTTAGCGTGAAATATATCCCTGAAAGTAGAGCTCACGCACACACACACACACACACGCACACACACACACACACACACACACACACACACACACACACACACACACTCACACAAATACTGATCAGATGTCTTTTCATACCTTTATCTTTATTCAAAATGTCTGAGAAAGACTGGGGGATGACTCACAGTCGACATTGTTGCTTCAACATAAAACACATTTTCTCACGTACCTCTGTTGGCGTCTGTCCGTGTAGACAGTTTGAGATATCTACTTTCTATCGATTAAAAATACTAACAATTAAAACATGTTGAGCTCTGTGTATCTGTATCAAGAGAAACAGTTACACAGAGATTCTTATGTTGAATTGTTTTAATTCCATATTCAATGAACACATGCATGTATACACAGTGAACAAAGGGGTTGTATAGAGGAAGAAATATTAGACATGTCTCAAACCTTCAATAAATAAAACCAAAATTATCTGATACAACAATGTAATTGTGAAATAATATACTTGTCTTTATTTATTTATAAAATTCTTTTGATAAGTTTTTTTTTATAGAGGGACAGATTTATTATGAATAATAATAATAATAATAATAATAATAATTATTATTATTATTATTATTATTATTATTATTATTATTATTATTATTATTATTATCCCAATTGAAGCAGCAGAGACCGAGCCATTCTGACTTTAATTTCCCAGTGTCGGTCAAACTCCGGAAAGGCCTACATTTCCCACAATGCAACTAGATAATAATAATAATGATAAATTATTTAAACAGCACTTTTCAAAACAAAGTTACAAAGTGCTTTACATGGTTGAACTAGGATTAAAACATTTCAGGACAGCAATGGGGCAAATTATCAAAAGAATACAACAATAAAATACAATTAAATTCCCAAAAATAATACAAGATAGAAACAATAACTATACAAATAAAACAGAGAAGACAGGTTTGAAATAAAACATGTGCTGCCATGAATGTGCTTGCAAGATTCAAACAGCAGTGTTTCTCACTAGAGCCCCTAGTGGTAATTCGGAGTACTGCAGGGGGATGTAGGATAAGAATACAAATAAAAGGTAAATAAAATAAGTATGCATACTTCCTAAAATAATAATAAATATAAATAGATAAATGTACATTTAAATGTAATTTTCATTAAACCACATTTTATATTCAATGTTCCTATTTTCAATGCAATTTCAATTTCAATTTTGGAAAGGTGAATTGTGAATTGTGCCTTTCCTCAAGATGAGGCTGTCCAGACTTCAATGTACTTTTTCTATTGTTAAATCGGAAATTGGAAATAACATAAGAGCAGGATACGTAGTATAATATAATAGAGGATATTAAAACCTGAAAACTGAAAAACTGAAAAGGAGAACTACAGAACACAGACAACATCTTAATCTTAAATACTGTCCTCAGAAGCAGCATCTGTAAATACTTTCTCAGCACAGATAAATGTGCCTATATGTGCCTGGGGATGTACAGATAGCATGCAGCCTCACTCTCACTACTCGAGCCTATCATCTTCCAGTTG